>NW_024713820.1:137500-222358 GCF_018991925.1 Homarus americanus
CGTTTTGAATTCTCTCATATGCCCTTCTCTTGTCGTTCTCGTTCCTCTATGTGCAGCATCGAGCTGAGTTACGGTGACGCCGGCCATAGGATAAAAAATCCTGATGTCGAAAAGCTCGCTGTCCCGGCGTCCAGAATCCTCGGCTTTTAGCCTCCACCACGGGCTTCGTTGATATCATTGAAGTCCTGTGTTCGAAGATCTCGCCATCCAATGGAAGGGAGGGTCGGTTCTACCGCGACGTCCCGGCAGATTTCCTTCAGCATATTTGCTGTGAGATCCGCATACCTCGTCATGCCTCATGCATATAAGAAGCCCCCTTCTTACCCAGACCATGGCGTGATCGCCATCATAGGAAGAGCCTGCGCATTGGGAGGGTAAACCTTCTACTGGCCCAACCGTACCTTTGAGCGGCTAACATCTATAGAATTCTTGTTTATTAAGACTGAAACCATTTGCCATATCGGTAGCTTGTAGTTAACCGGTTTTCGAGAGCGCCACCTCCTCTTTCTCAGCCTTTTTCAAATTTTTCTGGAACCTGCAGCAATAGTTGCTGCAACTTATCATTTTGGCAGTGCTGTCGATCTGTCGTAATGGACCTACGAATCTTATTTACTTCGCTGGTATCCACTTCCTGTTGCATTCTGGGCTATTATTATGTGGTCCGTGAGGCTGCCGTGAGCTTAAGTGAATTTTGATGTTCAGTGGCAGCAATCTCCACTGGATTAGTTGTCCCATCCCTCCTCTCCAGTCTTGGTGGAAGTGCAAAGTGCTCTTTTCTGCTGGGGGTTAGGAGTAGGTGTTTTCACGAGTTTGAGAATGAACTTGACACTGATAGCTTCTTCCAGAGGGTGGAGGAGAGTCCGATCTCTCTCCAGGGATGGAATGCGCATCAGGTAGTTCAGCGTGCTTGACTCCATGGGTGAATGCTGCAAAGGCCTCATGTGGCTCTGTGTTGGCAATCTCAGACAGAGCTTGGATTTCACTAACCCACATTCACCTTTCGATAAGTACTGGGTCTTGAGTCCGTAATGCAATTACCTCAGCCTGAATGTCTTTAGCCGTCCTTAGTTATTTTTGACCTCACTTCCGCCAAAAACCTCAAAGCCCGTTCATAATGTTCTGGCTTCGATGAGGAAGGACTTGCTGGCGTTTGGGTGGTACACTATTTGTGGACCTTGCAGTGTTATCAAGTCCCACCACTTTTTGATGCACTCCACTTTTTCCTGCTCCTGTAAGGTCATCAGCATATGCCCTTGTTTTGACCCCAGTTGTTTCAAATTTTATTTATTTCTTGTGAGGAGCACTGATGGGCCAATTGCATGCACTGCCATGCAGCAGGGTCCCCCTGTGTTGTTCCTCAGTCGACTGTGGGATGGTATCACCTCGTAGAGAACCCTTGTTGTTTACTAAGTATAGGAGTCTGAAGGATTCCTATGCTCCGTTTTCAACGCACATCGCAAAGCTTGGACACTTGATCTTGATGTTGTGCAGTGCAGCCTTGCAGTTAGAAGCCTTATCAGATGCGTTTAAACATCCACCAGGAGAAACGGCCTCTAATCCACGCTGTAAATATCAATCTCATGGCGTGGACCGGCGCCTCCCCACCAGTGGCCAGCACACACTTAGCAGGTTCCTGCTGCTGCCCTGACATCATCCTTTACACCACCTCCATTATGCACTTTCCGATGATCTGAGAGGAATAGGCGGCAGGCCGTCAGGGGCCTGGAGGTGATGGCAACAGAGGATGCAAGCTTTCTTGCAGGGCAGCATTTAGAATCATGCTACAGAGGCCAAACTTGTTTGTGCTGAGGATGACTCTCCAGCAGTTTGCATCCAGACCTGGGGCGGCTCACTCCTAGAGTCTTCAGTGCCTTTTTCCACCTTCTCCTGTTATTTTCTCGAACAGGACAGCATTTGGTGGGATATAGTCACCCTGGAACCTGATGCCTTCATCTTCGCTTGCAGGGGGATGTTTCTCTTTCAATAGTTTTAATGTCTCTCTGTTTATTGGCATCACCCCACCGGAGGATTCCTCTGTGAGAGATCTTACCGCAAGAGACACTTTTCCCACACGCATTTTGTTTCCAAATTTTCTTGCCACGTCATCGGTGTTTTGCTTTCCGTCACCCGTAATTTTTAGTCTCTCCTGCAGTGTTCTTGCTTCACATAGGAGATCATCTAGGGCCCCAGTCTGCCACATTGTCAATCTTCTCTTCATTGCTGCCACATTTTCTTTGTGCTTAGCCTTTGTGTGTGTCCTCTGACAAAATAGATGTGGTATTATTGCCAGTATTTGAAGAGCTAAGGGGGCGAGGAAGCGGTCCTGAGTGTAATCAGTCATGAAGCGAGTCATCTCCCGAATCATTTCTTTGGTGGCCCCACACTTGGGTGGTTCAAATAAGTTAGCGGGCGACCACTTGACAATTTCTGAGTAGGTTTCTTTGACCCATATGTCTGCATTTTCCATCGACATGCCATTCCACTGAGGTGGCTGTCTCTCATTCTCCTCGTGGACACCTGCTACTAAGGGAGCAGCATTTGTTAGTACTACATTTTCGGGTTGAGTAGACTCACTGCTATCATTTCGGATATCATCGGGTAGTTGGGTCCCGGCGATATCCACTGTGGCCACCTGTGTCGGCTCCCTGCGACGTGGGTTCCGACACTGGTCTCGCTTCTTGCAATCCACACATGGTCGGTTGTTTCTCGCACAAACACAGTTTTTGCAGTTTTGGTTCGGGCTAGCACAGACGCAGCAATGATTGTTGCCAGGCATAGTGAACAGCACCTTGCGCGACAGTTACGTCCGCCTCCGAACATCTGATTTAGTCCCAGGCACAAGATAATACTGGTTCTTATGAGGGAAGGGCGGAGAGGTGACAGGCTGGACTGCTGTGTCCAGGTAGTAGGGGCATACGTGCGCGCGTGGGTGTGTAGGCTACCCCCCACCTAATAGCGACCATCCATACATCATAAGAACATAAGAACATGAGAATGGAGAAACAGCGGGCCTATTGGCCCATACTGGGCAGTCCGTTTACACCCCCAACCCCTATTGCTCATACAGGCATCCAACCTATCATTTGAAGCAATTCAGTGTATTCGAGTTAATGATGATATTTGGTAACTTGTTCCATTCATCCACTACTCTGTTTCCAAACCAGTGTTTACCTATTTCACGCCTAAATCTAAATTTGTCTAATTTAAAACCATTGTTACGAGTTCTCTCCTGGTTGGATAGTTTGAGTACCTTTGTAATGTCCCCTTTGTTTAGCCCTGCCTTCCACTTATACACCTCTATCAGGTCGCCCCTCGCTCTACGTCTCTCAAGGGAGTGCAAATTAAGAAGCTTTAACCTGTCTCTATACTCAAGGTTCCTAATGCCCGGGATTAGTCTTGTCATTCTCCTCTGAATTCTTTTCAAGGATTCTATATCCATTCTGTAATACGGTGACCAGAACTGAACTGCGTAATCCAGGTGTGGTCTCACAAGAGCAGGATACAGTTTTAGGATGGCCTCGCTAGTCTTGTAACTAACACTCCTTTGTATGAACCCAAGTACTTTATTAGCCTTGTTACGAGCAAAAACACATTGTTTACTTGGCTTAAGGTTCCTACTTATCATTACTCTTAAATCTCTCTCGCAGTCGGATTTCTCTATGGCATCGTTGTTCATCTGGTATCTGGTTTCCCTGTTTACATCTATACTGAGTACTTTACATTTGTCGACATTGAATTTCATCTGCCATTTTTCAGACCATTTGAAAAATTTGTTTAGATCTTCATGTAGTTTGCAGTCTCGTCAGATTTGATAACCGTCCTATTTTTAGTGTCATCGGCAATTTTACTTATGTTGCTGTCTATGCAGATATCTATGTCGTTTTTGTATATGCTAAATAATAATGGTCCAAGTACTAAGCCTTGGAAAACTCCGCTAGTGACGTTGCTCCAATGGGATTTAGTGCCGTTAATGCTTACTCGCTGTTTCCTGTCCTTTAACCCCGCCCTAATCCATTTAAGGATATTACCTTTGATGCCATGTGCTTCTACTTTCTAATTAGTCTTTCGTGGAGGACTCTGTCGGAGGTTTTGCTAAAGTCGAGATATACCACATCATAATTGTGCCCCTCGTCCACCCGATTCCGAAGCAGTGAAAAAGAATGTTATTAATAGATTGAATGGTAAAACGTCCGCTTACAGCAAGAAGCCATGCTGGGAAACATTGATCAATGGGGTCTTCTCCAGGTGATTTCGAATAGAGTTTGAAATGATTGCTTCCAGTAATTTGCCTACTATTGATGTTAGACTGATTGGGCGGTAGTTAGAGGATAGTGATCTATCCCCCTTCTTGAAAATCGGTATTACATTCGCTATCCTGCAGGATTCTGGTACTACACCTGTTTTTAAGGACATGTTAAACAACTTTGCTAAGGGCATACTAAGCTCTTCCTTACATTCCTTTAATACTCTGGCAAATATCTCATCAGGACCAGGTGACTTATTAGGCTTTAGTTTGTCTATTTGCTTACTAACATCGTTACTAGTCGCTACTATCTCACTTAATTTGTTTTCTTCACTATCTCTGAATAGAGTCGGTGCCTCGGGTATCATGTTTAAATTTTCGGTGGTGAAAACTGTTGAAAAATATTTATTCAAATTATTGCTCATTTCTCCGTCGTTATCAGTGAGCTCGCCGGAGTCTGACAGAATTGGTCAAATCTTTTCTCGTGTTTTAGTTTGATACATTTGATAGAATCCTTTGGGGTTTGTCTTCGCCTCCCTTGCTATCCTTACCTCATTATTCCTCTTTGCTTTCCTTATCTCGATTTTAACCCTACTCGCCAATACCCTATAATAGTCCCGGAGGTGAATTTCGCCACGATTTATCCTTCTACCTATAGCCTTCCTTTGGCCAATGATGTTCTTTAAACAAATATTTATCCATTTAGGGTCATTGTTGTCTGATCTGAGTTTTTTGTATGGTATGTTCTGCCTTTGTGCATTAAGTAACTCACTATTTTAATTGTCGTGGAACTCGGCAATCTCACATCTCGTTATCAGGTCGGTGTCATCTGTCAGGTTTACGGCCAAACGCGACACCCCCTCTTTCAGCTGCCTCTTTAAACTGTCAAAGTTTGCCCTTCTGAAATCTGGTACTTTAGTGGAATTTTCCTTACGTCTGCCCTGAAAATCTAACTGGAATCGAATTTCTTTGTGATCGCTGTTTGCAAATTCGTTCCCTACCTCGACATGCTAATGAGGTTTTCTCTGTTTGACAGAACTAAATCGAGTATATTATTACCCCGTGTGGGTTCGGTTATATGTTGACTTAGGAAACAGTCCTGGATCGTCTCGAGAAAATCCTCTGATTCTGAGTTACCCGTAAGGTCAGTCCAATCTATTTGGCCAAGGTTAAAGTCGCCTACTATACAAACTTTGTTGTGTATGGAAGCCCTGCGCATTTCATCCCAGATAAGTCGCTCATTGACGCTATCAAGATTAGGGGGTCTATATATTACTCCTGTGATTAATTTTTCCAGACCGTCGCTAAATTCTATCCAAATTGTTTCTGTATTCCTCTCAGTTTTTATTTCCTTATTTATTTCACACTTCAGATTATCCCTAACATAGATTGCTACTCCGCCTCCTTTCCTGGTCTGCCTATCGGTATGGAACAGTTTGTAACTCGCAATTTGGCATTCGACTGGTAACTCACGTGTGTCTAGGTTGATCCATGTTTCAGTGAATGCAATTATATCGATTTTTTCGGTACATACCAAGGCCCTAATATCATCCATTTTGTTTCTCATACTTCTACTGTTCGCGTAGTATACATTTAAGTTAGTCGTGTTCTGAGTCCTCCCCTTACCGCGTTTAGTTTTAAACTCCCTGTCTAATTTAGTTTTGTCATCATTCCTAACACTATTTCCCTGTAGTCTTTCACTTTGTTTACCCGCTCCCACTGCAGTCTTCTCCACCCCCGTACTCATATGTTCTCTTAGCAGTTTAAAGACTTCGATATCTTTTGAACTGCCCCCTCTAGAGCCCCAGCCAGGGTTGCTACTCCATCCCTAGACAGGTGCACCCCATCCCTAGCATAAAGGTCCCTTCTGCCATAGAAGTTGTCCCAGTTGTCAATGAATGGGACTGATATTGACTTGCAATATCTGTCAAGACGGTCGTTGACACCAACTGCCCTTGACAACCATTCACTGCCAACTCTCCTTCAAGGCAGGACACCGCATATGATAGGGATCCCTCATGATAACACACATAAAACTTGAAGGGTTAACACACACAGACACACACACACACAAAACACTTGCTAGGAATGAGAGGTTTAACCCACACAAACCTGTTCAGAGAGAATTGTATAATAGCCCCAAAAAATAAAGAATGTAAGAATTATATACTCTCTCTCTCTCTCTCTCTCTCTCTCTCTCTCTCTCTCTCTCATCCCAATAGACCAAACGATTTAAATATACCGGGATAATAAGTCAACTACGTGGTGTTAAGGATGATTACCACAGGGACGGCATAAGAGGCCTCGTCTGGTTTGGTACTATGGACACTCGATACTAATAAGAGTTACCATTGATTAGGAGGACAAGGTACAGGAGGTGTGATTTAATGGCACTTTGAAGTATTATAACCTGGCATTGGTACTATCACCATAAACTAGCACCATCACCCACCATAACCAAGCACCATCACCCACCATAACCAAGTACTATAACCTAACACCATCACTTAGCACCATCACCCACCATAACCTAGCACCATCACCCACCATAACCAAGTACTATAACCTAACACCATCACCTAGCACCATCACCCACCATCACACACCATAACCATAATCTGACACCACACACACACACAAGGGATACCGAGATACAATGCCTAACCAAATGCCCTGGAAATATTAACAATAGCAAATAACAAAAACAAACATAAACAAACAAACAAACATAAACAAACAAACAAACATAAACAAACAAACAAACATAAACAAACAAATAAACATAAACAAACAAACAAACATAAACAAACAAACAAACAAACAAACATAAACCAACAAACAAACATAAACAAACAAAAAACATAAACAAATAAACATAAACCAACAAACAAACATAAACAAACAAACATAAACAATAACAAAAGAGGTTGTGAAATACGATCACCAGGAAGATGACTGAAAAAAATAACAGGGGGAGCAGGTACAGCAGGTATTAACAGCAGGTAGTAACAGCAGGTAGTAACAGCAGGTAGTAACGCAGGTAGTAACACAGTAGTAACAGGTGTAACAGCAGGTAGTAACAGCAGGTAGTAACAGCAGGTAGTAACAGCAGGTAAGGACAGCAGGTATTAACAGCAGGTATTAACAGCAGGTATTAACAGCAGTAGTAACAGCAGGTAGTAACAGCAGGTAGTAACAGCAGGTAGTAACAGCAGGTAGGGACAGCAGGTAAGGACAGCAGTATTAACAGCAGGTATTAACAGCAGTAGTAACAGCAGGTAGTAACAGCAGGTAACAGCAGGTATTAACAGCAGGTAGTAACAGCAGGTAGTAACAGCAGGTAGTAACAGCAGGTAGGGACCAGGGTAACAGCAGGTAGTAACAGCAGGTAGGGACAGCAGGTAGTAACAGCAGGTAGTAACAGCAGGTAGGGACAGCAGGTGAGACAGCAGTAGTAACAGCAGGTAGTAACAACAGGTAGTAACAGCAGTTAGTAACAGCAGGTAGGACAGCGGTAAGTGGCAGGCAGTAACAGCAGTAGTAACAGCAGGTAGGGACAGCAGGTAAGGACAGCAGGTAGGGACAGCAATTAGTAACAACAGGTAGTAACAGCAGGTAGTAACAGCAGGTAGTAACAGCAAGGTAGTAACAGCAAGGTAATAACAGCAGGTAGTAACAGCAGGTAGTAACAGCAGGTAAGGACAGCAGGTAGTAACAACGAGTAGTAACAGCAGGTAGTAACAGCAGGTAGTAACAACAGGTAGGGACAGCAGGTAGTAACAGCAGGTAGTAACAGCAAATTAGTAACAGCAGTAGTAACAGCAGGTAGTAACAGCAGAGTAGGGACAGCAATTAGTAACACAGGTAGTAACAACAGTAGTAACAGCAGGTAGTAACAACAGTAGGGACAGCAGGTAGTAACAGCAGGTAGTAACAGCAGGTAGGGACAGCAGGTAGTAACAACAGGTAGTAACAGCAGGTAGGGACAGCAAGGTAGGGACAGCAGGTAGGACAGCAGGTAGTAACAGCAGGTAGTAACAGCAGGTAGTAACAGCAGAGTAGTAACAGCAGGTAGTAACAGCAGGTAGTAACATCAGGTAGTAACAGCAGGTAGTAACAGCAGTAGTAACAGCGGTAGTAACAGCAAATAACAGTTAATAACAGGTAGGGACAGCAGGTAGTAACAACAGGTAGTAACAACAGGTAGTAACAGCAGGTAGGACAGCAGGTAGTAACAGCAGGTAGGGACCAGGTAGTAACAGTAGGTAGTAACAGCAGGTAGTAACAGCAGGTAGTAACAGCAGGTAGTAACAGCAAGTAGGGACAGCAGGTAGTAACAACAGGTAGTAACAACAGGTAGTAACAGCAGGTAGGGACAGCAGTAGTAACAGCAGGTAGTATAACAGGTAGCAAGAGCGGGTTAGTAACAGCGGGTAGTAACAGCAGGTAGGGACAGCAGTAGTAACAACAGGTAGTAACAACAGGTAGAAACAGCAGGTAGGGACAGCAGGTAGTAACAGCAGGTAGGGACAGCAGGTAGTAACAGCAGGTAGGGACAGCAGGTAGACAGCAGGTAGTAACAGCAGGTAGCAAGAGCGGGTAGTAACAGCAGGTAGTAACAGCAGGTAGTAACAGAGCAGAGCAGAAATGCTAACAACAGCAACATGAGAACGAGGTATATAATAGCAAAAGCAACAGTAACATTATCAAGTAACAACATAACAAAGGCAGAAACAAATAACAATAACAACAAAAGCAAAAACAAGTAAAAATCAACAAAAACAAATAAAAACATCAACAAAAACAGAAACAAAGAAAAACATCAACAAAAACAAGTAACAACAACAACGAAGAGGAAGAGGAAGTCCCGGACATGACCGACCTTGGTGAGTGTTGGCCGTCACACAGGTATAGATAGGGTAGGGTAGGGTAGGGTAGGGTAGGGTAGGGTAGGGTAGATCCTCCTCCTCCCGGGCCACTTTCTCTTCTCCTATCCCCCACCACCACCAGGGAGGGGGAGGAGGACCTTATAATGCCTCTCCTGCCTACAGAGGCTGGGGGAAGGGAGGGAAGGAGAGAGGGAGGTAGGGATTACAGGGTAGTGGTGGAGTTGAAGGAAGAGAGAGAGAGCTTTGAAGCCTTGCCAAATGTTGCGTCACACACACACACACATACACACACACACACACACACACACACACACACTAACACAGGAATACCATTTACCAATAACAATCAATAACGCCGAAAATCCTGCCTCAGAGATCACCATTAACGTGATATAAAGTAAAAATCACGTCAACACAACATGAATGTGATATTAGCGAAGACGAGAATTAAATGAAAAACACGACGACGCGAGACACGACGCGACACGGCACGACACGACACGACGCAACACAACGGCACGACACGACGCAACACAACACGACACGACGCGACAAACACGACGCAACACAACACGGCACGACACGACACGACGCAACACAACACGGCACGACACGACGCAACACAACACGACACGACGCGACGACACACGACGCAACACAACACGGCACGACACGACACGACACGACACGACGCGACAGACACACACGACGCAACACAACACGGCACGACACGACGACGCGACACGACACACACGACGCAACACAACACGACACGACACGACACGACACGACGCAACACAACACGGCACGACACGACACAACACAACACGACGACCGCAACACGGCACGACACGACACAACACAACACGACGCGACACGACACACACACGACGCAACACAACACGGCACGACACAACACAACACGGTACGACACGACAACAAGACGACACGACACAACACGACACGACGCAACACAACACGACACGACGCAACACAACACGGTACGACACGACACAACACGACACACTCACACACAACACAACACCACGCATCACAACGCCAAACACAACGCAACACAAACACAACAACACAACGCAACACAACCTTTAAGGTGATAATACCATAGAGGGGAACCGTTTTAGAAGCCTTCTCTCTCCACCTAGTGTTCTTCACTCTCCACCTAGTGTTCTACTCTCCACCTAGTGTTCTTCACTCTCCACTTAGTGTTCTTCACTCCACCTAGTGTTCTTCACCTCCACTTAGTGTTCTTCACTCTCCACCTAGTGTTCTTCTCTCTCCAACCAGTGTTCTTCACTTCCACCTAGTGTTCTTCACCTCCACCTAGTGTTCTTCACTCCACCAAGTGTTCTTCACTCCACCAAGGTTCTCTTCACTCCAACAAGGTTCTTCACCTCCAACAAGTGTTCTTCACTCCACCTAGTGTTCTTCACCTCCACCAAGTGTTCTTCACTCTCCACCTAGTGTTTCACTCCCACCTAGTTCTCACACTCCACCAGTGTTCTCTCACCCAGTGTTCTTCACTTCCACCTAGTGTTCTTCACTCCACCTAGTGTTCTTCCACTTCCACCTAGTGTTCTTCACTCTCCACCAAGTGTTCTTCACTCCACCTAGTGTTCTTCACTCTCCAACAAGTGTTCTTCACTCTCCACCTAGTGTTCTTCACTCCAACAAGTGTTCTTCACTCTCCACCTAGTGTTCTTCACCCAACAAGTGTTCTTCAACTCCACCAAGTGTTCTTCACCCACCTAGTGTTCTTCACTCCACCAAGTGTTCTTCACTCCAACCTAGTGTTCTTCATTCCATGTCTTCACCTCCAGTGTTCTTCACCTCCACCTAGTGTTCTTCACCTCCACCAAGTGTTCTCCACTCCTCTATGTTCTTCACTCTCCACCTAGTGTTCTTCACCCAACAAGTGTTCTTCACCTCCAAGGTGTTCTTCACTCAAAAGTGTTCTTCACTCTCCACCTAGTGTTCTTCACTCCACCAAGTGTTCTTCACCTCCACCAAGTGTTCTTACTCTCCACCTAGTGTTCTTCACTTCCACCAAGTGTTCTTCACTCTCCACCAAGTGTTCTTCACCTCCACCTATGTTCTTCACCTCCACCTAGTGTTCTTCACTCCACCCAGTGTTCTTCACTTCCAACAAGTGTTCTTCACTCCAACAAGTGTTCTTCACTCTCCACCTAGTGTTCTTCACCTCCAACAAGTGTTCTTCACTCTCCACCAAGTGTTCTTCACTCCACCAAGTGTTCTTCACTCCACACAAGGTTCTTCACTTCCAACAAGTGTTCTTCACTCCACCTAGTGTTCTTCACTCCACCAAGTGTTCTTCACTCTCCACCAAGAGGTTCTTCACTCTCCACCTAGTGTTCTTCACCTCCAAAATGTTCTTCACCCAACCTAGTGTTCTTCATCACCAAGTGTTCTTCACTCTCCACAAGTGTTCTTCACTCCACCTAGTGTTCTTCCTCCAACAAGTGTTTCACTCTCCACCTGTGTTCTTCACTTCCAACTAGTGTTCTTCACTCCAAAAAGTGTTCTTCATCTCCACTCTAATGTTCTTCACTCAAAAAGTGTTCTTCACTCCAGAAAGTGTTCTTCACTCTCCACCTTGTGTTCTTCACTCCAACAAGTGTTCTTCACTCTCAAAAAGTGTTCTTCACTCTCCACCTAGTGTTCTTCACTCCACCTAGTGTCTTCACTCTCCACCTTAGGTCTTTCACTCCAACAAGTGTTCTTCACTCTCCAGAAAGTGTTCTTCACTTCCACCTTGTGTTCTTCACTCCAACAAGTGTTCTTCACTTCCAGTGTTCTTCTTCCACCTAGTGTTCTTCACTCTCCACCTAATGTTCTTTCACCTCCACTTTGTGTTCTTCACTCCAACAAGTGTTCTTCACTCCAAAAGTGTTCTTCACTCCAACAAGTGTTCTTCACTCCAAAAGTGTTCTTCACCTCCAGAAAGTGTTCTTCACTCTCTACCTAGTGTTCTTCACTCCAACAAGTGTTCTTCACTCCACCTAGTGTTCTTCACTCTCCACCCAGTGTTCTTGCACTCTCCACCTAGTGTTCTTCACTCCACCTAGTGTTCTTCACTCTCCACCTTGTGTTCTTCACTCCAACAAGTGTTCTTCACTCCAACAAGTGTTCTTCACCCCCACCTAGTGTTCTTCACTCCAACAAGTGTTCTTCACTCTCCTTCTAGTGTTCTTCACTCTCCACCTAGTGTTCTTCACTCTCCAAAAGTGTTCTTCACTCTCCACCTAGTGTTCACCTCCAAAAGTGTTCTTCACTTCCAAGTGTTCCTCACTCCAACAAGTGTTCTTCACCCAAAAGTTCTCACCTCCAGAAAGTGTTCTTCACTTCACCTAGTGTTCTTCATCCAACAAGTGTTCTTCACTCTCCACCTAGTGTTCTTCACTCCACCTAGTGTTCTTCACTCCACCTAGTGTCTTCACTCCACCCAGTGTTCTCACTCCACCTAGTGTTCTTCACTCCAACAAGTGTTCTTCACTCCAAAAGTGTTCTTCACTCTCCACCTAGTGTTCTTCACTCTCCACCTAGTGTTTTTCACTTCACCTAGTGTTCTTCACTCTCCACCTAGTGTTCTTCACTCCAACAAGTGTTCTTCACTCTCCAACAAGTGTTCTTCACTCTCCACCTAGTGTTTCTTCACTCTCCACCTAGTGTTCTTCACTCCACCTAGTGTTCTTCACTTCACCTAGTGTTCTTCACTCTCCACCTAGTGTTCTTCACTCTCCACCTAGTGTTCTTCACTCTCCACCTAGTGTCTTCACTCCACCTAGTGTTCTTCACTCCAACAAGTGTTCTTCACTCTCCAAAAAGTGTTCTTCACTCCACCTAGTGTTCTTCATCTTGGGGTGTGACAGCGAGAAAGTAAGTGTGATGAATGATGAATAAGTGTAGAACAAGAGAGAGAGAGAGAGAGAGAGAGAGAGAGAGAGAGAGAGAGAGAGAGAGAGAGAGAGAGAGAGAGAGAGAGAGAGAGGTTGTTTGTCGGAGGGGAGGAGGAACATGTCGTGCCCTTCTTGCCCCTTAACTGGGGATTTAAATTTAACGTAATATAACCTAATTTAACTTGGAGTGTAATTAACCAGTGATATGATTATGAACCCGGCTGATTACATTAACACACATCATTAATTACGTTACGTAGTTTTATATTCACTTGTAGGTTACAGCTATTTTATTATACTGTCACTATGGTAATTACTGTACCGGTATTGTAGATCTATAATCGTACCGGTATTGTAGATCTATAACTGTACCGGTATTGTAGATCTATAACTGTACCGGTATTGTAGATCTATAACTGTACCGGTATAGATCTATAACTGTACCGGTATTGTAGATCTATAACTGTACCGGTATTGTAGATCTATAACTGTACCGGTATTGTAGATCTATAACTGTACCGGTATTGTAGATCTATAACTGTACCGGTATTGTAGATCTATAACTGTACCGGTATTGTAGATCTATAACTGTACCGGTATTGTAGATCTATAACTGTACCTGCATTACAGTATATAATTTCATAAACGCAAACAAAGACATTATGGCTTTCTTGATCAAGTAGTATTTCACCCCTCAGTTCAGACACGAAGCTTGTGGGGCCTGTGGTTGGCTGGCCCTTCTCATGACGTCACAGTTTTACATGATGTCACAGTTTACATGACGTCACAGTTTACATGAGGTCACAGGTTTACATGACGTCACAGGTTTACCATACAGCGAAGGTTGCCACACGCTCTATACACAGAGGACAGTGTTTCTGAAATCCATGTATTATATAAACCTGTAACTGTATTTTGTAGGTTGTAAGGCTACAGAATGATGCAAAATGATGTAATATAATTCACCTGTAACATATATTGGAATGTTATTTTGAAATCTCCTCCCCACCCCAGAATACACACAGATACGAGGAATGGCGCTGAAAATGACTTGTGACTGTACTTGTAATTTCATGCGATATTTTAAACCCAGGAGATTTTTTTTTTTAATGGTTGGTTTTAGTACAGATTATTATTCTTAAACTTTTTTCGTACATTCATACTGTCATACATATATAAGCTTCATACAGTCATACACATTTATACAGTTGCATGATTGACGTAAGCAGCCAGGTCAACTGTTAAGTTGGCCCATACCAACCTCCCCCTGAACCCGCCTCCCCACCGGAATATCAACAAGTTCTCGCCAGAAGTTACTATTTCATTTAGGAAAGGAATGGAACCAGTGTTAAACAGAGGTGAACAGTGCTTAAGTCAGTGAGAACAACTCAACAGTGACAGTCGTACCCAAGTTAACCTTCACACAGTGAGGTCCCAGGTACCCAGTGATAACGGCCGGTGAGACCCAACAACCAGCGATGTGTTAATTCGTCTACGATAGGAAGGCCTGGAACCACACCTCACTCATATAACACCATCTGTGAGGGAATTACTACACCACGTGAGACCCCTCATAACACCATGTGTGAAGGAGTTACTACACCACGTGAGGCCCCTCATAACACCATCTGTGAGGGAATTACTACACCACGTGAGGCCCCTCATAACACCATCTGTGAGGGAATTACTACACCACGTGAGGCCTCATAACACCATCTTGAGATTACTACACCACGTGAGGCCCCTCATAGCACCATCTGTGAGGAGTGCACCACGTGAGGCCCTCATAACACCATCTGTGAGGGAATTACTACACCACGTGAAGCCCCTCATAACACCATCTGTGAGGGAACTACTACACCACGTGAGGTCCCTCCTAACACCATCTGGGAGGGAGTTACTACACTACGTTTTTGCTGTTCAACACCTACATTAATCTGTTTGTTCACTGTATGTTCCTTTACCTTTCTCTAATGAAGGCTTTTGTTAAACCACCAATGTATGTAATAAGTCATTTATGTCCAATGTATATTTTCAGCCTTCGGGCTGCAGAACTTTTTCAATAAACCGTCAATTATTATTATTATTATTATTATTATTATCATTCATTCATTCATTCAGTCAGTTATGTCATGTCATTCATTCAGTCAGTTATGTCATGTCATTCATTCAGTCAGTTATATCATGTCAGTCAGTGTCATTCATTCATTCAGTCAGTTATGTCATGTCAGTCAGTGTCATTCATTCATTCATTCATTCAGTCAGTTATGTCATGTCAGTCATTCATTCATTTAGTCAGTTATGTCATGTCAGTCATTCATTCATTTAGTCAGTTATGTCATGTCAGTCATTCATTCATTCAGTCAGTTATGTCATGTCAGTCATTCATTCATTCAGTCAGTCAGTCAGCCAGTCAGCTCATCCATCCTCCAGGTGAGTGGGAAGCAACCAATCGATCCACCACAAGACAAGAAAGAATCAACCAACCGCAACCAAAAACCCTTAAAACCGGTTTGCGGAATTAGGAGGAGCGTCTCAGCGGCTGGTGCGCGGGCCATCATTCCCCACGGTTAGAGGTGGAGAGGTGGTGATGATGGTCGTAACTAACAGACTGGCCGACCACAACATGCAACAGGTGATGACGTGTTAATAAACTCTCTACCTGGATTTAACATAATGTATACAAGTAGTTGATCTAGTTTTAACACAAATGGCAGGCAGGCAGGCTAGTATGCAAGCGAGCAAGCAAGCAGGTATGCTGACAGGCGGGTATACAGTAAGCAGGTATGCAGGGAAGCAGGTATGCAGGCAGTGAGGCGGACAAGCAAGTAGGCGGGTCAGTTAATATGATACCATTAGCCAGAGTAACCTTACATGAAAGCAGCCTCTGTGTGTGTGTGAGAGAGGTCATGCACCCGGCGTCTTTCTCAGGTTACGTGTAGGTAGGTTAGGTAGGTGGGTGGCCGGCCAGCTGATGGCGGGTTCATTCACCTTCTCTCTCTCCGGTTCATTCATGGCCCATCACCAGCTGATTGTAGTACGCTGCCTCCTCCCCCTCCCCCTCTTCCTCTTCCACCACCCCCTCCTCTATCTCCTCCTCCCCTTCCTCCTACTCTTCCACCTCCACCCATCTAAGACTGTGGACACAAGACCCGTATTCTCAACAAGCCTCAAGGTAATGCGCTCCCTCAAAGTACAGGAGATGAGGGGCAGCATCTGGTGAGGGCGGAGACTCACGGTGTCACGGCTAAGTTAAACTAATTACAAGTTACTGTTCTCTCATCACGCTGGGGAAAAATCGGTGTATTATGAGTCTTTTAAGAATACAGACTCTAGGAAAAAGATTCGTAAAACTTTGCACATTAAAATTTTCTCCCCAACCAACTTGAGATACGAGAATCTATCCAAACGTTTAAATCAAGTGACAATAAAAAAACCAGACAATAGCATTTAGTGGAGATAGTCTATTAACCTCCTTGTATTCAGGGTCGTCTCTTTGCTGAATAAAATCGTCAGGCGTTAACCACAAGTGACGTCCCAGAAGTGAAGGGGTTAAATGATATGACCTTAACCTGACACTCTACTGTACCTAGAAACATAAACTTAACTCACATTTAAGGCTAAAAAACACATCTTAACACAGTAACCTCTCAGACTCAAACACCCTACGTAAACACCAAGCTCACGGTATACCTGTAAAATAAGCAGAGTTTCCCGGACGATATTCAGTGTGACACATCGACAGTTTGGGCATAACGTTAACAGCTGCCATAGAGTAAGACGCTCATAAAACACTGTATGATGTATTTATTGGTGATTAATGTTTTGAGTAATGTTGAAATGTAACATATCCTTCGCCACCACACCACTGTAACACTACCTGTGCACTCTCAACAACACTACGCCACACCCTGTAACATCACCACACCATGTAACACCACCCACTACTACACCACCACACCATGTAATACCACCCACTACTACATCACCACACCATGTAACACCACCCACTACTACACCACCACACCATGTAATACCACCCACTACTACATCACCACACCATGTAACACCACCCACTACTACACCACCACACCATGTAACACCACCCACAACTACACCACCACACCATGTAACACTACACGAAGTCAATTATCACTCCCGAGGTTAACAAGGTGTAGCAATCCCACGTTACCTACTGAAAAAACATCATCTTTACTGGAGGCGACACACACACACACACACACACACACACACACACACACACACACACACACACAGACAAAATTAGCAGCAGGATCCTAAAATGCTGCTAAGTGGGACATTTCTCTTATAGTGTGTGTACACACAGGAGGCACTGAGTCATTTAACAGCCATGGTGGAAGCAGGTGGAGAAAATGGAGGTGGAGGTGGCAGAGTGGAAAGAGGAGGTGGAAGAGGAGCAGGTGAAAGAAGTGGAGGAGGAAGATTAGGTGGTGGTGAAAGATTAGGAGGTGGTTGTGGTGGAGGAGGTGGAAGAAGAGATGGAAGAAGTAGGGGGAGAAGATGAGGAGGAAGATGAGGTGGAAGAGGACCTTAATGGTGGCGGGGTGGGGTGAGGGGGGGTGACTAGAATATGTTGATTACAGTAACAACACTTAAAACAACACCTTGAATATATATATGTTGGTAATGTTAATGGTGAAGGCACTATAGTGGGGCTTCTCTTCCATTATATTAAACTATTCTGATTGGACGTGTGTAGGAGGCGACTATACCACTGTTTGTATGCCCACACTTCCACCTGGTACAATTAGCGTTGCCAATCCTCTCTCTCTCTCTCTCTCTCCCCATGAAGTGTGAACCAAGAGAGAGTTTCGAAGCATGATTCTGAAGCATTGATGAGTGAGGGGGATGACGGGGCCTGTGTGCTAGGTTATGGTTTACAACTTTAGGAGGTAAGAGGAAAAACTAACATTGTAACTGGCTGATCACACCCCCCAACAGCCTCACTTATGATGCTCCTTCACTCCCTCCCTTGTAACCTGATTAATACTGTGACACTAAATAAAGCATAACAGATGAATCATTTCTGTCATGAGTAATTACATTGACCAGATTAAAACAAATTCGTTTTGTTTGTGATAAAAGGTTTGTATTGTAATAAATATTGTATCCAACCAATACAATATTTATTTTATCCCTCTACATCTAAATACTGTAGTTGAATATATTCAAGTATTAATTATAAAACCTGAAATACTTAATATATAAAATGCGTAAATTTAATCAAATGGGCAAGATTTTAGATAACCAATATATACGAGCCACAAGACTGATGTTAAAGCAAATGATAATAACACTAAAAACTATCATACAATATAATGAATGTTATGTTAATTTATCATATGTTTATCTTACATACACACAAACTGTATAGATGGATGAGTTTGTTACCAAGTGAGAACACAGCGAACAAACTATACTGTACTAACTCCCTGAAACATGGTAAGTGACACTGTTGGCACATCTTTACCCTTACTTCTATTTAAATATCCTCATCTGTCTGACTGAAAGTTATCCAGATCCATTTCCAAAATTATTACCTACCACCTTCTGTTTATTCTCATTTCTCTCTCTATTTCACACTTCCTACCTCCTTCCCCTGCCTCTACTTCTCCCACCCCCGCCACCTCCTCCGTTCCTTTCGTTGCCTCATACCTCAAGGGCTTCTTTGTTGTGGTAAGTAACATTATACAAAACAGAAACCAAAATAAGTATTATTTCCGTTAAAGATTGAACAGAAACACTGACATAAGCAAGTACTAGGAAACAGACAGGCAATTCAATCATTTCCTTGTACTAGCCACACGAGTAGTGCCACGGTGCCACATGACCAAGGGAGGCACTGTACATACACATACACACACACACACACACACTACATCCCTGACCAACGGAGGGTCAAGACCTATCAGGTGCTGCTCCTGCTGTGCAACGGCCCCCCTTGGCCATGTCGGCCCATTCCTCAAGTCCCTCTCCCCGACCCACAGGGATATCAACATAATCAAAAGTAACAATTTCGTTTCGGAAATAAGTGGGATCAGTGTTGAACAGTGATGAACAGTGTTTAAGACAGTTAATTCAGCACTAGACAGTACCAGTGAGAGCCGTGACCCACCAGTGAGATAAGCACCCCTGGGAGCCATCCTCTGACCAGGCGGTGTTAATCAGTCCACCCTGGGAACAACAGTGGGTCGGCTTTATACATGACTACGAGATAACACAACACCACCAAGCATAGAGTGAGGTACTGTGACACCACACCACCTGGTGTCTCCATGACCACGTGAGGTCCCTCATGTCAACATCTATGACGAGTTACTGCACCACGTGGCCTACGTGACCTCACACAGTATGGCAAGAGACCAGCCCGGGCCATCAGCTGTAAACTATTATAACTCGGACGTTCAATTCATGTTCCTTCTTCTTTCAGTAATGAAAGCTTTTGTTAAAGGACCCACCCACCCCATGTCTTTGTATGTAATAAGTCATTTTTGTCCAATGTATATTTTCGGCCTTCGGGCTGCTGAACTTTCTCAATAAACCGTTAATTAGTATTACACACCCACACACCCACCCACCCACCCACCCACCCCCACACACACACGTCACAATATCACGTCTCAACCAGGAAACACTGGCCCTAAACTTTCTCTTTCCGTGACGCCTCAACTTGTGTCGCCGCCGTGTCCAGCTAACGTTACAGCTCCTCCTCGGTGTCACCTTCCCCACCCACATCCTTGTTGGCTGCACCAGTCTACCAGGAACAGTCACCAGTCTACCAGGAACAGTCTACACTCTACCAGGAACAGTCTACACTCTACAAGGAACAGTCTACACTCAACCAGGAACAGTCTACACTCTACCAGGAACAGTCTACACTCTACCAGGAACAGTCTACACTCAACCAGGAACAGTCTACACTCTACCAGGAACAGTCTACACTCTACCAGAACCCTACACTCTACAGGAACAGTCTACACTCTACCAGGAACAGTCTACACTCTACCAGGAACTGTCTACACTCTACCAGGAACGGTCTACACTCTACCAGGAACTGTCTACACTCTACCAGGAACAGTCTACACACTCTGGGAACAGTCTACACTCTACCAGGAACAGTCTACACTCTACCAGGAACTGTCACACTCTACCAGGAACAGTCTACACTCTACCAGGAACTGTCTACCTCTACCAGGAACAGTCTACACTCTACCAGGAACTGTCTACACTCTACCAGGAACAGTCTACACTCTACCAGGAACAGTCTACACTCTACCAGGAACAGTCTACACTCTACCAGGAACAGTCTACAGTACAATCTAGTTTTAAATCTTCTTCAACCTTAGTCCCTGTCTTACTATTTTAACACCTAACTTGACATTTTAACACTCGTAATATTTTAATACTTGTAATATTTAACACTGGTAATATTTTTAACACTTGTAACATTTAACACCTGCAATATTTTAACACCCATCTTCATATTTTAACACTAGTAATATTTAACACTTATAACATTTAACACTTGTAACATTTAACACTCGTAATATTTAACACTTGTAACATTTAACACTCGTAATATTTTAACACTTGTAACATTTTAACACTCGTAATATTTTAATACTTGTAATATTTAACACTGGTAATATTTTTAACACTTGTTGTCTTCATATCAGTCAGCTGTTGTGTAGTGTATAAAAATCAACCTTTTTTATCACCTTGTGCTCTGAGCGTTAAGACCTTGGCTACTGAAATGTTGATTCCTCTTCTTCTTCTTCTTCTTCTTCTTAACATTACTGTCACACACACACACAAGGACATTAGATACACACACACACACACACACACACACACACACACACACATTCTGTACACACACACGCACACTAAGACACCCAAGCAACGCACGCCATACAGAATCCATCACCACACACACACACACACACACACACACACACACACACACACACACATTCTGTACACACACGCACACCTAAGACACCCAAGCAGCATACGCCATACAAGAATCACATCACACACACACACACACTAAGACACCCAAGCAACGCACGCCATACAGAATCCATCACACACACACACACACTTTATTCTCCCCAAACTAACGTATGCGTCACCAGCCTGGTCGTCTTCTCTCAACTCCCTACCAACAATGTCAACTTGAGAAGGTACAGAAGAGGGCCTGCAGAACCATACTCGGCGCAGACTACTCCGGCTACACCAACGCTCTCTCCACCCTGGAAATGCCATCCCTCAGTGACCTCCACCACCAAGCACTAGCAAGGTTTGGTAGTGGACTACTGCACCACCCTCGTCATAGCCACCTCCTGCCACCTGCAGCCCCCCACCCAACTCGCACAGTCCGCCACTATAACAAAATTCAGCCCATAAGAGCCCGCACTGATAGATATAAGAATAGCACTATCCCATCTATTGTTAAAATAATAAACAACTCCTGATTTATGTACTGTACAGCCCTGTAAATGTATTGAACGTATATTATATCATTATGTCTAAATCAAAGGTAAGTCTGTATATTTTCAGCCACCGGCTGCAACTCTATTAATGAACCGTTTATTATTATTATTATTATTATTATTATTATTATTATTATTATTATTATTATTATTATTACACACACACGCACGCGCGCCAAACTTCCCACGCCCAAAACTTATACCGACCAACACACACACACACACACACACACACACACACACACACACACACACACACACACACTGGCGCCACAGTAACCCAGCAATATACAAAAGCTTGATGTATGATTGATGATTGATAGCATACTGGGTAATGTGTACACACACACAGAGAGAGAGAGACCCTCCCCTCCTCCAGGACAAAACCCCTTAAGTAAAGTGCAAAGGAGTAAAATTGGACAAAAAGCCCTAACCTAACCTAACCTAACCAAGGAAGTTTTGTTCTGGGGGGTTGTCCGAGGTGGTTTTGTCCGGACCCCGGCAGACACACAGCCAGCCAGACAGACACAGACACATATTTCTGCGACGCCTCGAAAAGATGAAACATAACAGGAATAATGTCGAGGAATATACAGTATACATGACCGCGTGACACCTCAATATACAGAATACATAATAGCATACATATCAATCAATCATGTATAAGCCACCACCAAACCAACAGGAATACAGCCATTAGTACAGTGAGTAATACAAAGGTACAGTACACTTGGTTAAATTACAGGTGAGGTGTCCGTCAAGGTGGAGGCAGCCAGGTGAGGTGTCTTGAGATCACGGTATCGCCTCATGAACATACCCACACCATCACGCTACCCCACCTCCCCGTCCCGCCTCCTACCATGGGGGTGTTAGGTTAGGTTAAGTTTAGGTCAGACTAAGAACATAAGAATGGAGGAAACTGCAGCGGGCCTATTGGCCCATACTGGGCAGTCCCGTTTACACCCAACCCCTATTGCTCATATAAGCACCCAACCTATGTTTGAAGCTATTCAGCGTATTCGAGTTAATGATGATATTTGGTAACTTGTTCCATTCATCCACTACTCTGTTTCCAAACCAGTGTTTACCTATTTCGCGCCTAAATCTAAATTTGTCTAATTTAAAACCATTGTTACGAGTTCGCTCCTGGTTGACTAGTTTGAGTACCTTTGTAATGTCCACTTTGTTTAGCCCTGACTTCCATTTATACACCTCTATCAGGTTCCTCCCTCGCTCCAAGTCTCTCGAGGGAGTGCAAATTAAGATGCTTTAACCTGTCTCTATACTCAAGGTTCCTAATGCCCGGGATTAGTCTTGTCATTCTCCTCTGGATTCTTTCCAAGGATTCTATATCCATTCTGTAATACGGTGACCAGAACTGAACTGCGTAATCCAGGTGTGGTCTCACAAGAGCAAGATACAGTTTTAGGATGACCTCGCTAGTCTTGTAACTAACACTCCTTTGTATGAACCCAAGTACTTTATTAGCCTTGTTACGAGCAAAAACACATTGTTTACTTGGCTTAAGGTTCCTACTTATCATTACTCCTAAATCTCTCTCGCAGTCGGATTTCTCTATGGCATCGTTGTTCATCTGGTATCTGGTTTCCCTGTTTACATCTCCTATACTGAGTACTTTGCATTTGTCCACGTTGAATTTCATCTGCCATTTTTCAGACCATTCGAAAAATTTGTTTACATCTTCTTGTAGTTTTGCGGAGTCCTGTTCAGATTTAATAACACGTCCTATTTTAGTGTCATCAGCAAATTTATTTATGTTGCTGTCTACGCCGATATCTATGTCGTTCATGTATATAATAAATAATAATGGTCCAAGTGCTGAGCCTCGGGGAACTCCACTAGTGACGTTGCTCCAATGGGACTGAGTGCCATTAATGCTCACTCGCCGTTTCCTGTCATGTAACCACGCCCTAATCCATTTTAGAATATCTCCTCCAATGCCATGAGCCTCCACTTTCCTTCTTAGTCTTTCGTAGGGGACTCTGTCGAAGGCTTTACTAAAGTCGAGATATACCACATCATAATTGTGCCTCTCGTCCACATGAATGCCCGCTTGTGAAGACATGTTGGGAATCATTGATCAACTTGTGCTTCTCCATGTGATTTCGAATAGAGTTTGAAATGATTGCTTCCAGTAATTTGCATACAATTGATGTTAGACTGATTGGACGGTAGATAGAGGATAGTGATCTATCTCCCTTCTTGAAAATCGGTATTACATTCGCTATCCTCCAGGATTCTGGTACTACACCTGTTTTTAAGGATATGTTAAACAACTTTGCTAAGGGCATACTAAGCTCTTCCTTACATTACTTTAATACTCTGGCAAATATCTTATCAGGCCCTGGTGACTTATTAGGCTTTAATTTGTCTATTTGCTTACTAACATCGTTACTAGTCACTATTATCTCGCTTAATTTATTTTCTTCACTATCTCTGTATAGTGTCGGCGCCTTGGGTATCATGTTTAAAATTTCGGTGGTGAAAACTCTTGAAAAATATTTATTCAGATTATTGCTCATTTCTTCGTCGTTATCAGTTAGCTCGCCGGTATCTGACTGTATTGGTCCAATCTTTTCTCGTGTTTTAGTTTGATACATTTGATAGAATCCCTTGGGGTTTGACTTTGCCTCCCTTGCTACCTTCAGTTCATTATTCCTCTTTGCTTTTCTTATCTCGGTCTTAACCCTACCGGCCAATACCTTATAATAATCGTGGAGACAAACTTCACCACGATTTATTCTCCTACCTATAGCCTTCCTTTGTCCAATAATATTCTTGAAATAAATATTTATCCATTTAAGGGTCATTGTTGTTTGATCTGAGTTTTCTGTATGGTATGTTCTGCCTTTGTATGAGGTCATGTAATTCACCCCCAAGCGTAATACCCCTCCTCTGAGCTGCCTCTTCAAAATTTCAAAGTTTGCCCTTCTGAAATCTGGGACTTCAGTGGAATTTTCCTTGC
Source organism: Homarus americanus (assembly GCF_018991925.1). NCBI lineage: Eukaryota > Metazoa > Arthropoda > Malacostraca > Decapoda > Nephropidae > Homarus > Homarus americanus. The sequence continues at coordinate 162,091 of NW_024713820.1, forward strand.
GTCTGCTCTGAAATTCTAACTGGAATGTAATTTCTTTGTGATCGCTGTTAGCAAATGTTCTTATGTTCTTATATTATTACCCCGGGTGGGTTCGGTTATATGTTGGCTTAGGAAACAGTCCTAGATTGCTTCAAGAAAATCCTTTGATTCTGAGTTACCCGTAAGGTCAATCCAATTTATTTGGCTAAAGTTAAAGTCGCCTACTATACAGACTTTGCTGTGCATTGAAGCCCTGCACATTTCATCCCAAACAAGTCGCTCATTAACTCTATCAAGATTAGGAGGTCAATATATTTCACCTGTGATTAATTTTTCCCTACCGTTGATTAATTATATCAAAATTGTTTCTGTATTCCGTTCTGTTTTTATTACCTTATTTATTTCACACTTCACATTATCCCTGACATAGATTGCTCCTCCAATCTGCCTATCGGTATGGTAACTCATACACAGAGAAAAGAGAGAGAGGGAGAGAATAGAGAGAGACAGAACAAGAGAAAATAGACACAGAAAAAGAGAAATAAAGTGAGAGAGAAATAGAAAGACAGAAAATAGAGATAAAAAAGAGAAAGAAGGAAGACAAGAGACACAGAGAGACAGCTCAGTATAACACACACACACACACACACACACACACACACACACACACACACACACACACACACACACACACACACACACACACACACACACACACAATGAATCCTATATTTTGACCTTTGAATTTTTTCCCCCTACGACATTTACTCTGGCCTTACTGAATGTTGATATAATGTATCACTAACCTTTAATACATCTAATCTAATCTAACCTAACCGAACTTAACCTAACCTAACCTAACCAAACCTAGCCTAACCTAACCTAACCAAATGAATCAGTTAGGGGTGTAGAGGTTAAGTAAATATGTTGTCTAGTTAAATTTTCTGTCAACAACTTAAAATCAAGATAAGATGAAAGGATAAAGGTCTGTCTGTCTGTCTGTCTGTCTGTCTGGTACAAATTCAACGAAGATTAAAACTAGTATACAACATAAGAATAAGGGTTCTATCACACACACACACACACACACACACACACACACGCACACGCACACACACAGGATAAAATCACTTTGTAGATGTAAAAAAAAATACGGATTTTTTTTCTCCCCCAGATGGTTTAGCGATACTGACGGTACATGATGAACAGACGCCCACACTATAACACTATGATGAACAGACGCCCATACTATAACACTATGATGAACAGACGCCCACACTATAACACTATGATGAACAGACGCCCATACTATAACACTATGATGAACAGACGCCCACACTATAACACTATGATGAACAGACGCCCACACTATAACACTATGATGAACAACGCCCACACTATAACACTATGATGAACAGACGCCCACACTATAACACTATGATGAACAGACGCCCACACTATAACACTATGATGAACAGACGCCCACACCATAACACTATGATGAACAGACGCCCACACTCTAATCACTATGATGAACAGACGCCCACACTATAACACTATGATGAACAGACCCACACTATAACACTATGATGAACAGACGCACACTATAACACTATGATGAACAGACGCCCACACCATAACACTATGATGAACAGACGCCCACACTCTAATCACTATGATGAACAGACGCCCACACTATAACACTATGATGAACAGAAGCCCACACTATAACACTATGATGAACAGACGCCCACACTATAACATACGCCACTATAATACAGGGTGCCCACTATCACCATTATTACGTGTGCATAAAGTGTTGTGGGCCATCAGTCAGTGGCGATACTAGGTGAACAGTGGCCATGTTAGGTGAACAGTGGCCATGTTAGGTGAACTGTGGCCATGTTAGGTGAACTGTGGCCATGTCAGGAGAGCTAAGGTCCCATCAGGTGAACAGTGGCGACACCATTGAACTGTAGCCACATGAGGTGAACAGAAGCCACATGAGGTGAAGAGTGGCCACATGAGGTGAACAGTGGCCACACCAGGTGAACAATAACCACATCAGGTGAACAATAACCCCACCAGGTGAACAAAAAACACACCAGGTGAACAGAATCAAGGTGGTCTAACTCCGGTTCGTGTATCCCTCAGTAAGTCATGGAGATAACCAGTTCACAACACGGAAAAAGATCCAGGTACAAAACTTCCTCCTCCCCCTCCCCCCCGGCCCCGCCCCCAACATGCCATCTAAACTTCAACTACTGACCTGACCTGACCTGACCTGACCTGACCTTTTTAACCTAATCCAAACCCAACCTAACCGATATGTTGTTGGTTTGGTTTGGTTACATTAGGTTAGGTTAGGTTTAGTTTGGTTTGGTTAGGTTACGTTAGGTTTGGTTACATTCCAGTCTGTCATAACGGTGTTAAAACGTAAAAAACAAAAAAACAAGCAAACAGCCCTGGAGCCAATGTACCCAGACTTACATAAACAATCATCACTACATAAACACAGTCACCACTACATAAACACAGTCACCACTACATAAACAATCATCACTACATAAACACAGTCACCACTACATAAACACAGTCACCACTACATAAACAATCATCACTACATAAACACAGTCACCACTACATAAACACAGTCACCACTACATAAACACAGTCACCACTACATAAACAATCATCACTACATAAACACAGTCACCACTACATAAACACAGTCACCACTACATAAACACAGTCACCACTACATAAACACAGTCACCACTACATAAACACAGCTAAGGTGAGAGAGAGAGAGAGAGAGAGAGAGAGAGAGAGAGAGAGAGAGAGAGAGAGAGAGAGAGACGAATTTGGTATTGGATTATATATACAGTTTCTCGACCCCGCTTATATGGATTCACCCCACGATATGACCCCGATTATTGGAACCTGGTAAGAATATGACCCCCGATTATTGGAACCTGGTAAGAATATGACCCCCGATTATTGGAACCTGGTAAGAATATGACCCCCGATTATTGGAACCTGGTAAGAATATGACCCAAGATTATTGGAACCTGGTAAGAATATGACCCCCGATTATTGGAACCTGGTAAGAATATGACCCCCGATTATTGGAACTGTTAAGAATATGACCCCCGATTCTTGAAACCTGTTAAGAATATGACCCCCGATTCTTGAAACCTGTTAAGAATATATACACATAACACTTGCCTACTTTAACCAGTGTACCGTGGATGCACACACACACACTGAAGGGTCAAGACGGTTATGTTGGCCCATACCAACTCCCTCCCCTGAACAATGCTATCAAAGAGATGACCGGTCGTAGCAATACAAAAAAAGAGAAAAAAGTCATACTCTTCTTATCATACCCCAAGGAGACCCATGGACCACAGGCGCCATAAAGTACTAAAGCTTTTGTACTTTATGGGGACTAAAGTCATACTCTTCTTATCATACCCCAAGGAGACCCATGGACCACAGGCGCCATAAAGTACTAAAGCTTTTGTACTTTATGGGGACTAACTACAAGTATGACTGACCCAAATTAACAGCTCTCTCACTGAGGCCAATTCAAAATTTGACTATTCAGAAATAATTACTATATAATGAAGTTGGAATTTCGAAATATAGTAAAACTCAAGCTCAGTTTATTACTGTAGTGATGATGGATGGTGTTAAGTATAGTGATGGTGGATGGTGTTATATGTAGTGATGATGGATGGTGTTCAGTACAGTGATGATGGATGGTGTTCAGTACAGTGATGATGGATGGTGTTATATGTAGTGATGATGGATAGTGTTCAGTACAGTGATGATGGATGGTGTTGTATGTAGTGATGATGGATGGTGTTAAGCATAGTGATGATGGATGGTGTTATATGTAGTGATGATGGATGGTGTTATATGTAGTGATGATGGATGGTGTTATATGTAGTGATGATGGATGGTGTTAAGCATAGTGATGATGGATGGTGTTATATGTAGTGATGATGGATGGTGTTGTATGTAGTGATGATGGATGGTGTTAAGCATAGTGATGATGGATGGTGTTATATGTAGTGATGATGGATGGTGTTATATGTAGTGATGATGGATGGTGTTAAGTATAATAATGGTAGATGGTGTTATATGTAGTGATGATGGATGGTGTTAAGTATAGTGATGGTGGATGGTGTTATATGTAGTAATGATAGATGGTGTTATATGTAGTGGTGCCATTCAGTTAAGTAATGTGGATGACCCTGCCGGCAGGGCTCCCACAAAGCAAAACCTTAAATTCCCCAAACTAACGCCCAACCTCATGTCACCCAATCCTATGCCACGCAACCTCATGTGACCCAATTCCATGCCGCCCAACCTCATGTAACTCAATCCCATGCCACCCAACCTCATGTCGCCCAATCCCATGCCGCCCAACCTCATGTCACCCAATCCCATGCAGCCTAATCTCATGTCACCCGATCCCATGCCGCCCAACCTCATGTCATCCGATCCCGTGCCGCCCAACCTCATGTCACCCGATCCCATGCCGCCCAACCTGGGAAACGAAAAACAATGACAATATGGTCAGAGTCCCAGATTTTCGATCGGCCGATTAAGAAGGTACCTAGGTGAGGTCGCCTGGGAACAGTCAGGTCAGTCCCATGTAGGAGCGGGTGAGGTCACGGGCGACACAACAATTGGTCATGACTATAATATATTCACTAGTATACTACATAAAGCACAAGAACAAAATATACCATACAGAAAAATTAGGCCAAATAAAAATGAGCCAAGGTGGATGACCAGAAAACTTAAACATGACATAGGAATAAAGAAAGGAATTTATAAGACATTAAAGGGAGGGGATGAGCATCTCAGAAATAGGTATAATGAACTATCTAGGAATGTTAAGAAAAATGTAAGGAAGGCAAAGAGGGACTACGAAATCAGGATAGCAAGAGAATCCAAGGCGAATCCCAAGCGATTTTTCCAGGTATATAGGACAAAGGTCAAGGACAAAGTGGGACCTTTTAAGTCATAGAAAGGGGAAGTGATAGATGATAGTGAGAAAATAAGCAAAGCATTAAACAGCTACTTCTTATCAGTTTTCACAGAAGAAATTCACAAGGAAATGCCAGAGGTGGAACTGATATTTAGGGGAAATAAAGAAGAGAAATTAAAGGATATCACTATCAGAAAAGAGGATCTTCTTAAGAAGATAAATAAATTAAGGAAGATAAAATCCCCAGGACCAGATGAAATTTTCCCTAGAGTTTTGAAAGAGTGTAAGGAACTGATTAGCGGACTCCTCGTAAATTTATTTACAAAATCATTTGACACAGGAGTTGTGCCATTCTTGTGCAAACAGGCAAATGTAGTACCCATATTCAAAAAGGGAGACAGAGCATCATCGTCAAATTACCGGCCGATCAGTTTGACGTCAGTTGTGGGGGAAATTTCTTCAATCAATTATAGCAAATAGCATCCGATCGCATTTAGAGAAAAGCAAATTAATCTACGACTCTCAACATGGGTTTACAAAGAGAAAATCTTGTCTCACAAATCTGCTGACGTTTTTCAGGAAAGTCTTCGAGGTAGCAGATAATGACGAAAATTACGATGATATTTACTTATACTTTAGCAAAGCGTTTGACAGAGTACCGCATCAGAGGCTTCTGAGAAAGGTTAAGGCTCATGGTATCGAGGGGAAAGTTTTAAATTGGATAAAATCCTGGCTCAACGATAGAACGCACAGGGTCAGCGTAGATGGTGTTAAATCTGAGTGGGGCCGTGTAACCAGTGGGGTTCCCCAGGGGTCAGTACTAGGCCCACTCTTGTTCATAATCTACATAAACGATCTAGACACTGGGATCAACAATGACATCAGTAAGTTTGCGAATGACACCAAAATAGGGCGGCAGATTAATTCAGGGCAGGATGCAAATGCACTACAGGAGGATTTAAATAAACTGCAGGGGTGGTCAGAAAAATGGCAAATGAAATTCAACGCCAGCAAGGGCAGTGTACTAAATATTGGAAAAACAAATACTGTCAATGTATACAGCCTTAACAACATCAACCTCGAGAAGTCGACTTGTGAAAGTCGGACCTACGGCCTAGAAAACAGTGCGTTAATGTTCGAAATAAGGCAAACAGAGAATTAGGTTTTATATCTAGAAGTGTAAGTGATAAGAGTGCGGAGGTCATATTGCAACTATATCTCGCGCTAGTCAGGCCGCACCTCGATTATGCTGTTCAGTTCTGGTGCCCTTATTATAGAATGGATATCAAATTCACTGGAGTCGATGCAGCGAAGAATGACGAAAATTATTCCGGGACTTAGAAACCTTCCATATCAAGATAGATTAAAGAAACTAAACTTGCATTCCCTAGAAAGACGAAGAGTGTGGGGAGATATGATAGAAGTATTTAAGTGGGTGAAAGGAATCAATAAAGGGGATATAGATAAAGTTCTTATAATATCCGAGCAGGATAGGACTCGGAGCAACGGATTTAAGTTGGATAAGTTTAGGTTTAGGAGGGAGATAGGAAGGAACTGGTTCACAAATAGGGTGGTGGACGAGTGGAACAAGCTTAGCAATTTTGTAGTAAGTGCTGGAACGCTGGAAAGTCTTAAAAGGAGGCTGGATAGAGTCATGGATGATAGAGAGTGGTAGTAACTCTCGACAGGAGCTGCCATGCACAGGCCAACCGGCCTATTGCAGACTCCTTATTTTCTTATGTTCTTATGTTGCCCAATCCCATGCCGCCCAACCTCATGTCGCCCAATCCCATGCCACCCAACCTCATGTCACCCAATCCCATGCCGCCCAACCTCATGTCACCCAATCCCATGCCGCCCAACCTCATGTCGCCCAATCCCATGCCACCCAACCTTATGTCACCAATCATGCCACCCAACCTCATGTCACCCAATCCCATACCGCCCAACCTCATGTCGCCCAATCCCATGCCGCCCAACCTCATGTCACCCCAATCCCATACGCCAACCTCATGTCACCCAATCCCATGCCCGCCCAACCTCATGTCACCCAATCCCATGCTGCCCAACCTCATGTCATAATCCCAGCACCACCCAACCTCATGTCACCCAATCCCTTGCCGCCCAACCTCATGTCAGCCAATCATGCCATAACCTCATGTCCCCAATCCATGCCATAACCTCATGTCGCCCAATCCCATGCCACCCAACCTCATGTCCACCCAATCCCATGCCGCCCAACCCTCATGTCACTGGCCACACCACCCAACCTCACCCCACCTGTCCTCAAACCCCCAACCTCATGCGACCCAACCTCACACCACCCAACCTCCGCCACCCAGCCTCCACGCCACCCAACCTCCACACCACCCAACCTCCGCCACCCAGCCTCACGCCACCCAACCTCCACACCAGCCCAGCCTCACGCCACCCAGCCTCCACGCCGCCCAACCTCACGCAGCCCATCTATATCAAGGCGATAAATCGTTATGAAGTGATTATCGGTCTATCAGTCTTACTTCCTTTATTGGGGGGAGGGAATGGAGGGAGGGAGGAGGGAATGGGGGAGGAGGGAGGAATGGGGGAGGGGCTCAGGGGGGGGAGGAGGAATGGGGGAGGAGGAGGAATGGGGGAGGAGGGAGGAATGGGAGGAGGAGGAATGGGAGGAGGGAGGAATGGAGGAGGAGGGGAATGGGGAGGGAGGAGATATTCGAGCGTGACAGACCATTAAGATCAGCGCCCATTAAACACACTTAATGAGGTTGACAAAGGGAGGTGGTCACGCTAGCCAGACGAACCTCCTCCAGGTGGTATAAGGTGGACGAAGTTCTTCAAGGGAATATAAGTTGGGAGGAGAATGGGGGTGGGAAGGAGATTCTTCAGGTGGTACAAGCTTGTGGAGAGGGGGGTGGGGAGAGGACAGGGAAGGAATCTTCAGATGATCCAAAAAATCTGACGTATATATTAAAGACCTCCACACCCTCGCCCTCATCCTCGCTCACCCCTTTGTGGGACGGCCTTTAAGGAGACTGTCAGGGTCACCTTAAGAAAATTAAGGTGCATCTCAAGCCCTCCGCCCACACCCACCCAGCCCTCCTTACACCCACCAGCCCTCCGTCCCACCCACCCAGCCTCCGCCTCATCCACCAACCATCCGCCCCACACCCACCCGAACCCTCCACCCCACACCCACCCAGCCTCCGCCCCACCACCCAGCCCTCCACTTACTCCCATCCACACAGCCCTCCGCCTCCCACCCACCCAGCCTCACCCCACACCCACACAGCCCTCCGCCCCACACCCACCCAGCCCACCGCCTCCCACATCCACAGCCCTCCGCCTCCACACCCACCCAGCCCTCCGCCCCCCACACCACAGCCCTCCACCCTCACACCCACAGCCCTCCGCCTCACATCCACACACAGCCCACCGCCTCCCACCCACAGCCCCACCGCCCCTCCCACACACCCCCAGCCCTCCGCCCCACCCACCCAGCCCTCCGCACCATCCCACACACAGCCCTCCGCCTCCCACCCACCCAGCCCTCCGCGCCCCACACCCCACAGCCCCACACCCACCCTAGCCCACACCGCCTCCCATCCACACAGCCCTCCACCTCACACCTACCCAGCCCTCCGCCCCACACCCACCCAGCCCTCCGCCTCCCACATCCACCCCAGCCCTCCACCTCCACCCACCCAGCCCCACCGCCTCCACATCCACACACAACCCTCCACCTCCCACACCCACAACCCCACCACCCTCACCCACCCAGCCCTCCGCCTCCACCACCAGCCACCGCCTCACACCCACCCAGCCCTCCGCCTCACACCCACCCAGCCTGCCCCCACACCCACACACAGCCCTCCGCCTCACACCCCACCAGCCACCGCCCCACATCCACAGCCCCTCCGCCTCCCACCCCACCCAGCCCTCCGCCCCACACCCACAGCCCTCCGCCCCACACCCACAGCCCTCCGCCCCCCACACCCACACAGCCCTCCGCCTCACACCCACCCAGCCCACCGCCTCATAAGTCACTAGTCAGCAACAGCAGGCGAGAATTAAAAAGGGTAAATAATTACGAAAAAAATGGAAAATCCAAACCAGTCTCCCAAAATTCACAGTGATACCCTTATGCAGAAGGAAAACCCATCCATTAGTAACCAATAATGCCCAGATAGAATACAAAGGCAGAGGCACACCTCCTGGGCCTGCATATGTCCACGACAGGTTACTCCCATCGTGTCCACACCAGGAAGGAAAAGGCAAGAAGAGAGCTGATAAAACTATACGGCTTTAAAGCGCTTCCTGAGAAAATAAAACTCCGCCTGGTGACATCATTTATCACACCGATATTAACTTACCCAGCAGTACCTCTTCATACTATGAGCACCACTCAAATATTAAAATTACAGGTGGTCCAAAATGAAGCCCTAAGATTCGTCACAGGTCAAAGATACCCCTTTACCAGAACCACAGCCGAGATACATAAAGACCTGAGAATAAAACCCATCAACCAGCAGCTGCACACCCTGGCCAGCAGAATCTGGCAAAAGATAGAACGATCAGAGCAAGAACTCCTTCAAAGACTCCCGCTAGACAACGACAACAACCATACATGGTTCCCAAAAAGTTACCAAATCTCAAAAGGTCCATTACCACCCCTGATCTATACGGCCAGGCAATAGACAACCTCCCTAGACCAGCATCCGCCAGTAGGGTCGGCGGAATATGAAATAAGGCCCTTAAAACACCCATATATGGGACAGGGTAGGATGTCTAGTGCCTGTGTCGACAGACAATAACTAACCCATGACACAACCCGCCCGCCCTCTCTTACCTCCTCCTAAATTTCTTCAATTTCTGAACTATAACTTCCTTCCCCCACCTCTAATCTTCTTTCACCCCTCCTCTCACCCATCCTTTCACCCCTCCTTTCACCCCTCTTTTCTCTACACAAAAAAAAGAAAAAAAAAGAGGAGAGGTGAAACAACCAGTGTGTGTGTAATAATAATAATAATAATTAACGGTTTATTGAAAGAGCTTGGCAGCCAGAAGGCTGAAAATATACAGTTACATATTTGGGGAATGGGTTTCGAATTACAAATAATATACAAGTAACATAAGTGATACAAATAAGATATATAATAACTAGATGGGGAAAAGCTCAACTACAGTTCATTTCAACATAGTGACAGCGCAAGGAGTAGTATTTACTGGGAGTGAATACACTGGTTTATTACAAGTTATTGATAATTTTTACAATGGTTGGGACTGGGCTGTACTTATAGCGATCAGTTCGTGTACGTATGGGCTGGATGCGGTTGTGGTGTCGAACAGCAATTCTCGGGCTAGGGATCTCAGGTGGTAGTAGGAGCCGGTGTCGAGGATGGTGTAGAAGCTTCTTACCAAATTTGTAGATGAGGTCGTGGTGATGGTCAGTAGAGTCGAAAGAGTCAGTGTGTTGAGCGCTTCTGGATATGTGGAGCAGGAAGGGAGAGAATAATCTTGCATGCCCTTTTTGCACTTTTTTAGGTGTTACGTTGTGTGGCATTTAGGGAGGAAGACCAGGTAGGGAGGCATAGGTGAGCTTGGGAAGTATGAATGTTGTGTAAACACTGAGGAGCTCGGTGCAGGAACTCCGAGGGACTTGAGTCGGCGGAGGAGGTGGAGACGGAAACTGGAGGATTTGACAACTTCACTGACGTGTGGTTTCCAATTTAGTTTGTTGTCTATGGTGACGCTGAGGAGCTTCGTGGAATCTACAACCTGGAGTGTGTTCGGACCTAGAGTAATGGAAGGAGGTGGGACAATGTCGGAGGAGAGGTTGATGTGCATAACCATGGTCTTGGTATGGTTGATGGTGACATGGTTGTTGGTGGCCCAGTTTTGGAGACTGTTCAATAAATCCTGAAGGGCGGTATAGTCGGGAGCAGAATTGTTGACGCTGATCCCAATGGTGGAGTCGTCGACATATTTCCAGCAAGCAGGGGTTTCTCTTTGGGCATCATTGATGAGCATAAGGAAGCAGAGTGGTCCCATCTTGGTGCCTTGGGGGACGCCACAGGTGAGTGACTGAAAGGTGGAGACAGCCCCTCGGAAGCGTACAGCTTACGCGTCGTCATTGAGGAAGTCTGTAAGCGGTATAAGACTTCTCCGAAGCCTGGATATCGTTGAAGGCTTTGTTGATGATTATGTTGTGGTCGACTAGGTCGAACGCTTTAGTGAAATCAATGAAGGCGACAGCTACAGACGTTTTTCGTTTCTCCAGATGGCGGTATATGTGTGTGTGTGTGTGTGTGTGTCCTCACGCCCACTAACATTACACACACTCGCGGACACCTGACAAAAGCTATAACTTTCGTGAAGGCTATTAATTGCCTATAGCTTATGTGAGTCAGCTAGGTGTATGACTCACATTCTTAGCTGGGAGAAGAAAACCTTACACGACAAGAAACCCTGTGAGAGACCGCGGGGTGAGAGAGACCGTGGGGAGGGAGGCCATGGGTGAGAGACCGCGGGGTGAGAGACCACGAGGATGATAGAGAGAGACCGTGGGGTGAGAGACCACGGGGATGATAGAGAGACCGTGGGGTGAGAGACCATGGGGTGAGAGACCGCGGGGTGAGAGACCGTGGGGTGAGAGACCACGAGGATGATAGAGAGAGACCGTGGGGTGAGACCACGAGGATGATAGAAGACCGTGGGGTGAGAGACCATGGGTGAGAGACCGCGGGGTGAGACACGGTGAGAGACCACGAGGATGATAGAGAGACCGTGGGTGAGAGACCATGGGGTGAGAGACCGCGGGGTGGAGAGACCACGAGGATGATAGAGAGCCGTGGGGTGAGAGACCACGAGGATGATAGAAGACCGTGGGTGAGAGACCATGGGGTGAGAGACCACGGGGTGAGAGACCACGAGGATGATAGAGAGACAGGGGTGAGAGACCACGAGGATGATAGAGAGACCGTGGGGTGAGAGACCATGGGGTGAGGGGGTGAGACCACGAGGATGATAGAGACCGTGGGGTGAGAGACCATGGGTGAGAGACCGCGGGGTGAGAGACCACGAGGATGATAGAGAGACCGTGGGGTGAGAGACCACGGGATGATGGAGACCATGGGGTGAGAGATAATGAGGGAGAGACCGCGGTGAGAGACCATGAGATTGAGACCACGAGGATGATAGAGACCGTGGGGTGAGAGACCATGGGGTGAGAGACCGCGGGGTGAGAGACCGCGGGGTGAGAACCACGAGGATGATAGAGAGACCGTGGGGTGAGAGCCATGGGGTGGAGAGACCGCGGGGTGAGAGACACAGGGATGATAGAGAGACCGCGGGTGAGAGACCACGAGGATGATGAAGACCGTGGGGTGAGAGACCATGGGGTGAGAGACCGCGGGGGTGAGAGACCATGGGGGTGAGAGCACGGGGATGATAGAGAGACCGTGGGGTGAGACCATGGGGTTGAGAGACCACGGGGTGAGAGACCGCGGGGTGAGAGACCACGAGGATGATAGAAGACCGTGGGGTGAGAGACCATGGGGTGAGAGACCGCGGGGTGAGAGAGACTCACGAGGATGATAGAGACCGTGGGGTGAGAGACATGCAGGGTGAGAGACCGCGGGGTGAGACCACGAGGATGATAGAGACCGTGGGGTGAGAGACCATGGGGTGAGAGACCGCGGGGTGAGAGACCACGAGGATGATAGAGACCGTGGGGTGAGAGACCACAAGGATGATAGAGAGACCGTGGGGTGGTGAGAGACCGTGGGGTGAGAGACCATGGGGTGAGAGCCGCGGGGTGAGAGAGACCACGAGGATGATAGAGAGACCTGGGGGGTGAGAGACCACGAGGATGATAGAGAGACTGTGGGTGAGAGACTGCGGGGTGAGAGACCGCGGGGTGAGAGACCACGAGGATGATAGAGAGACCGGGTGAGACCAAGGTGAGAGACCACGGGATGATAGGAGAGACCGGGGTGAGAGACCAAGGGTGAGAGACCACGGGAGGATAGAGAGACCATAGGAGAGACCACGAGATGATAGAGAGACTGTGGGGGAGAGACCACGAGGATGATAGAGAGACCGGGTGAGAGACCAAGGTGAGAGACCACGGGATGATAGAGAGACCGTGGGGTGAGAGACCAAGGGTGAGAGACCACGGGATGATAGAGAGACCGGGGTGAGAAAGAGGATCAGGGTTCAGAGACCGTGGAGGAGAGAGACCGTGGGGTGAGAGAGAGACCGTGGGGGGTGGAGAGAGACCGGGGGGTGGAGACCGTGGGGGTGAGAGAGAGACCGTGGGGCGAGAGGAGACCGTGGGGTGAGAGAGAGAGACCGTGGGGCGAGAGAGAGACCGGGTGGGGTGAGAGACCTTGAGGTAGAGAGACCGCGGGGTGGGGAGAGAGAGACCGGGGGTGAGAGGGAGACCGTGGGGGTGAGAGGGAGACCGTGGGGTGAGGAGAGAGACCGTGGGGTGAGAGAGACCGTGGGAGGAGAGAGAGACCGTGGGGGCGAGAGAGAGACCGTGGGGTGAGAGAGAGACCGTGGGGTGAGAGAGAGACCGTTAGCCTCAGTTATACACTCCTGAAGGTCGCTATTTTTACCTTCACATAATCTAGGAGGGGAGAGAGAGAGAGAGAGAGAGAGAGAGAGAGAGAGAGAGAGAGAGAGAGAGAGAGAGAGAGAGAGAGAGAGAGAGAGAGAGCTGTATTACCTGGATAACACACAATTTTGATAATACAAGTGAAGATGGAGGAGGAGGAGGAGGAGGAGGAGGAGGAGGAGGAGGAGGAGGAGGAGGAGGAGGAGGAGGAGGAGGAGGAAGAGGAGGAGAGGAGGAGGAGGAGGAGGAGGAGGAAGAGAGGAGGAGGAGGAGGAGGAGGTAAAGAGGAGAAGAAGCAGAGGAGCAAAGGAGAGAAAGACTAAGAGGAGGTGAGAAGCGAGTTAATAAAAAATGGGAACAAGAAAAGTAGAAAACAGGAGAATTGTAAGAGACGTAAGAAAAGAGGAAGTAGAGAGGAGGAGGAACTGGAAGATAAAGAGAAAAAGAGAAGAGAAGAGGAGAGGAGGTGGTGGAAAGGAGGAGATAAGAAGAGGAATAAGGAGCAGGAGATGAAAGGGAAAAGAGAGAGAGAAGAGGAATTAGAGATAAGGAAGAGAAGAGGAGATAAAGAGGAGGAAGAGGAGTGAAGGAATCACGAATGAGGAAAAGGAGAGAGGAGGAGGAGGAATTAGGGAAAAGAGGAGGAGGAGGAATGAGAAGGAAGAGGAAAAGAGAGGAGAGAGAAGAGGAACAATACAGGAACACACCAACACCACTAGGCTGCCTTGCTGAGACCATGACGCAGCCTCCTCACTACCACCATTATCTCCTCACCACAACCATTATCTCCCTCCACCACCACCAGTTCTCTCACGTTCTCCCCCAGTATCTCCCTCACCACCACCATTATCTCCCTCACCACCACGTATCCACTCTACACCTTTAACCATTATCTCCTCACTACCACCATTATCTCCCTCACCACCACCAGTATCTCCCTCCACCACCACCAGTATCCCCTCACCACCACCAATATCTCCCTCACCACCACCATTATCTCCTCCACTACCACCATTATCTCCTCACCCCCACCAGTATCTCCTCCCACCATCACCATTATCTCCCTCACCACCACCATTATCTCCTCACCACCACCATTATCTCCCTCTCACCACCACCAGTATCTCCTCACCACCACCATTATCTCCCTCACTACCATTATCTCCCTCCTACCACCATTATCTCCCTCCACCACCACCATTATCTCCCTCACCACCACCATTATCTCCCTCACCACAACCATTATCTCCTCATTACCACCAGCTGTGCCAACAACAACCACCACCTCACAACACAACAACAATTCGCCATGCCTAACTAAGCTCACCACTGCCAACACCCCCATCAACACCCCTCTACCCACAACACCCCAACTTCATCCTACCCACTCCTTCAAAACTCAGCAACCTCCTCCACCATCAACCCCAGCAATGTCTTCTCATCTCTTTCCACAGCAACTGCCTCCCCAACAACAACATCCCACAATAACACTCTCCTTCCCAGCAACACCCTCCTCCCCCAACAACACCTCCTCACACCCTACAACACCCCCTTTCCCCACCCCAGCAACACCCCTCCTACCCCAGAAACATCCTCCTCCCCCAGCAACACCCCCTACAACAAAACAGAAGACCTTGATGGTATTCTTATTCATTTATTTATTTATGATGATAAGAAGACATCTATTGTAAGATTCTCTGGAGATTCTTGGTTATCCCTCAAAAATTCTTACGTTAACAAAAATTCTTACGTTATCCTTCAAAAATTCTTACGTTATCCCTCAAAAATTCTTACGTTATCCTTCAAAAATTCTTACGTTATCCCACAAAAATTCTTACATTATCTCAATGATTCTAACAGTGATTCTCTTAACGTTTAAATCCCATAACATCTTCCCATAACTCCTCTATTACACCTGAGACTAGCAACCCGAGTCTTATTAGTCAAGTAGAGTCACAGGGCAACATCGACGTATTATCCTCCCGTTACAGGATCATGGAGGTGGTTCGATCTCTTTCTCTAGTATAATGGAACAAATTTACAGCCTAAGATTCTTTTAAGGGAACGAGGGTCGATTAAGCCTTATGGGGACAGCATAATAGCAGTTCATGATGTTATGGGTGAGGGTGAGGGAGGTGAAGGGGTGGAGAGAGGTGAGGGATGGGGTAGGGGTAGAGGTGGGGATGAAGACGGAAGAAGGAGGGGTTTAGGCACAGTTGGATGGAGAAACATGAGGTGGAGGAGGGTTGGAGGGGGGTTAAAGGTATGAAGGGGGCTGGCGTGGAGTGGGGGTGGGCAGAAAGGTGGGGGAAAGGAGGACGGAGGTATATGATAGGTGAAAAAAGGAAAGAATGAGAATTAAACAGGGAGGAGGGGCAGCCGGCGGAGGTGGTGGAGGGGCGTGACGGAGGTGCGGTAGGGAGGTGTGGTGGAGGGGCGTGACGGAGGTGCATATGCTGGAGAAGGAGGGAGGAGGAGGATGCAGATTGCTGGGACTAGTTTATGGGCACCCCCACACATAACACTCGGGAGTGAGGAGTGAGGTACAGGTAGCAGCAGGACTTAAGGTGAAGGTCATGAGGCCAGCACCATCACCACCAAGGAGGGAGGAGGAGGAGGAGGAGGAGGGAGGAGGAGGAGGAGGAGGAGGAGGAGGGAGGGAGGAGGAGGGAGTGAGACAATGGACACGACGGAAGCTGACAAACATCCACCCGAAGATATCTCTTATCTAGTATTACCCTCTGATCCACCCACCCACCCACCCACCCACCCACCCACCCACCTACACCCTACACATTCAAGAGTTCTTCCGGTGCTCCCAAGGCCACACATAACACATCCATTAATTTGAGAAACATTAACAAACTAATATTCACCGAGGCGTGAATTTGTTTAAGGTGTAGGAACCTGTCGCCAACACAACAACCACACCCTGAGTTAACGAGTTGCATGACCCAGTGTCAAGGAACAGTCCGAGAAGACCGGACAACTCGCCAACTGCACTGGCTAACCATTACCCCGGAACACGATCCACAAATCGATTAACATCCAGGTCCCCAATTACTGCTGGGTAGACAGAGGCAAATGGCGTAAAGAAACTTGCCCATAGTTTCACCCTGCCCGGGGATCGAACCCGGGTTCACTCGCTTGTGAGGCGAGCATTACACCACAGGTCACCATACTACATACATACATACATACATACATACATACATACATACATACATACATACATACACACATACATAAGGGATTAAAGGCTAGCCACATTTTACCACAGCCACATACACGTGACCTTTGTTTACCTCAGTGACTACACTCCTCAGGTCCCCCCGCCCCGCCAGGCCTCTACAGAGATACACACAAGTCGCCACACCACGAGGTCATACACACACATACACACACACACCACGAGGTCATACACACACATACACACACAAGTCGACACACCACGAGGTCATACAAGACATACACACACATACACACACAAGTCGACACACCACGAGGTCATACAAGTCATACACACATACACACACAAGTCGACACACCACGAGGTCATACAAGTCATACACACATACACACACAAGTCGACACACCACGAGGTCATACAAGTCATACACATACACACCACGGGTCGTACGAGCATACACACACACCACGAGGTCGCCAGACATACACACACATACACACACCACAGGTCATACAAGAACCTTACACACACACACACCACGAGGTCACTAGGAACACACACACATACACACACAAGTCGACACACCACGAGGTCATACAAGACATACCACCACACCACGAGGTCATACAAGACATACACATACACACCACGAGGTCACTTCAAGAACCTTACACACACATACACACACAAGTCGACACACCACGAGGTCATACAAATCATACACATATTACAGAGTCAGCACGTCAATCGGGTCGCACAAGACATACACATACACACCACGAGGTCATACAAGACATACACACATACACACCACGAGTCATACAAGACATACACACACATACACACCACGAGGTCATACAAGTCATACCATACACACACAAGTCGACACACCACGAGGTCATACAAACATACACACTACACACCACGAGGTCATGAAGCATACACACACACACACCACAGGGTCATACAAGACAACACACACATACACACACCACGAGGTCATACAGACACACACATACCCACGAGGTCATACAAGACATACACACACTCGACACACCACGAGGTCATACAAGACATACACACATACACACACACAAGTCGACACACCACGAGGTCGTACAAATCATACACATACACACACAAGTCGACACACCACGAGGTCATACAAGACATACACACATACACACCACGAGGTCATACAAGACATACACACACATACACACCACGAGGTCATACAAGACATACACACATACACACCACGAGGTCATGCAAGACATACACACACATGCACACACACAAGTCGACACACCACGAGGTCATACAAAACATACACACATACACACACACAAGTCGACACACCACGAGGTCGCCTAGAACATACACACACACATACACACACAAGTCGACACACCACGAGGTCCCTGACATACACACACATACACACACAAGTCGACACACCACGAGGTCATACAGGACATACACACATACACACACAAGTCGACACACCACGAGGTCATACAAGACATACACACATACACACACACGCACAAGTCGACACACCACGAGGTCATACAAGACATACACACATACACACCGAGGTCGACACACCGGTCCATAGCATACCACACATAAACGAGGTCCTTACAAGTCATACACACATACACACACAGTGACACACACCACGAGGTCATTACAGGCCATACACCTACACACACAGAGGTCAGCACACCACGGTGTCCTTCAAGGCATACACACACACAAGTCGACACACCACACGAGGTCATACAAGACATGCACACACACACACACAAGTCGACACCACGAGGTCATACAAGTCATACACACACACACACCCAGGTCATAGGGCATACACATACACACCACGAGGTCATACAAGACATACACACATACACACCACGAGGTCGTACAAGACATACACACATACACCACGAGGTCATACAAGGACGCACACACACAGTCGACACACCACGAGGTCGCCACAAATCATGCACACATACACACCACGAGGTCGTAGCAAGACGCAACACACACACACCACGAGGTCATACAAGACATATACACACATACACACCACGAGGTCGCCTAGGAGCATACACACACACACCACGAGGTCATACAAGACATACACACATACACACCACGAGGTCATACAAGACATACACACATACACACCACGAGGTCACTTCAAGACATACACACATACACACACAAGTCGACACACCACGAGGTCATACGATGTATACACACACAAGTCGACACACCACGAGGTCATACAAGACATACACACACATACACACACATCACACACCACGAGGTCATTGCAAGCCATACACACATACACACACACGTCGCCATACGAGGTCATACAAGACATACACACACATACACACAATCACACACCACGAGGTCATACAAATCATACACACACACAAGTCACACACCACGAGGTCATCCAAGCAGCACATACACACCACGAGGTCATACAAGACATACACACACCCACACACGAGGTCATACAGGAACTCCACACAGCCACACCGAGGTCATACAAGACATACACACGAGGTCGCCCGAGGACATACACACATACACACACAGGTCAAGACACACCACGAGAGGTCATACAGATACACACATACACACACAAGCGGGCTCCTGAGCATACACATCCACACACGAGGTCAACATACACACACACATACACACCACGAGGTCATACAAGACATACACACATACACACACAAGTCGACACACCACGGTCATACAAGACATACACACACACCACGAGGTCGCCACAAGACATACACACACATACACACACCACGAGGTCATACAAGACATACACACACACACACCACGAGGTCATACAAGAACCTTACACACACATACACACCACGAGGTCGCACAAGACATACACACTGGATACATACAAGACATACACACACATACACACCACGAGGTCATACAAGACATACACACACACACACAGTACACACCACGAGGTCATACAAGACATACACATACACACCACGAGGATTGCAGGAACATACACACAGCCCCACGAGGTTTACATGACCACTCACACCACGAGGTCACAGAACATACACACATACACACCACGAGGTCATACAAGACATTACACACACACCACGTAGGTCGCCACCAGGAGCATACACATACACATCACACCACGAGGTCATACAAGACATACACACACACACACAAGAGGTCATACAAGTCATACACACACACCACACCACGAGGTCATACAAGACATACACACACATACACACACAGTCACACACCACGAGGTCATACAAGACATACACACATACACACCACGAGGTCGCTAAGATTACACCATCGCCTAAGCACACACACATACACACACATACACACCGAGGTCATACAGGACATACACACATACACACCACGAGGTCACCTGAAGACATACACACATACACACCACGAGGTCATACAAGACATACACATACCCCGTGAGGAACGTAGCACACACATACACACCACGAGGTCATACAAGACATACACACATACATACACACCACACACCACGAGGTCATACAAGACATACACACATACACACCACGAGGTCATACAAGACATACACACACCACCACGAGGTCATAGGCAACACAATCATACACACATATACACACCACGAGGTCATACAAGACATACACACATACACACCCACAGGGTTCTACTGACCATACACCACAAGGTCCTGCAAGACATACACATACACACAGGGTCATATAAGACCTACACACAAATACACACCACGAGGTCATACAAGACATACACACATACACACCACGAGGTCATACAAGACATACACACATCCACACCACGAGGTCATACAAGACATACACACATACACACCACGAGGTCATACAAGACATACACACATACACACACCACGAGGTCATACAGAGACATACACACATACACACCACGAGGTCATACAAGACATACACACATACACACCACGAGGTCATACAAGACATACACACACTACACACCGAGGTCATACAAGACATACACACATACACACCACGAGGTCACACAAGACATACACACATACACACCACGAGGTCATACAAGACATACCATACACACACCACGAGGTCATACAAGACATACACACATACACCACGAGGTCATACAAGACATACACACATACACACCACGAGGTCATACAAGACATACACACATACACCACGAGGTCATACAAGACATACACACATACACACCACGAGGTCATACAAGACATACACATACACACCATGAGGTCACAAGACATCACACACATACACACCACAGGTCATACAAGACATACACATACACACCACGAGGTCATACAAACATACACACATACACACCACGAGGTCATACGGACTATACACACCACAGGTGAGACACATACACACACCACGAGGTCATACAAGACTACACACATACACACCACGAGGTCACCTGAACATACACACACATACACACCACGAGGTCACCTGGAACATACACACATACACACACCACGAGGTCATACAGACATACACATATACCACGAGGTCATACAAGACATACACACATACACACCACGAGGTCATACAAAGACATACACCACGAGGTCATACAAGACATACACACACACGAGGTCTAAGACATACACACATACACACGAGGTCATACAAGACATACACACATACACACCACGAGGTCACAAGACATACACACATACACACCACAGAGGTCATACAAGACATACACACACACCACGAGGTCACCACAGAACATACACCACGAGGTCATACAAAGACATACACACTACAGTCATATCTTCAACACACTCAAGACATACACACATACACCACGAGGTCAAAGACATACACACATACACCACGAGGTCATATAGACATACACACACCACGGGGTCATACAAACACACATACACACCCTGACACAGGTTACAAACTACACCACGAGGTCATAAGACATACACACATACACACCACGAGGTCATACATACACACACACCCAGGTATACACACCGAGTCATATACGTACACATACACACACCACGAGGTCATACAAGACATACACACATACACACCACGAGGTCATACAAGACATACACACATACACACCACGAGGTCATACAAGACAACACACACACACACCACGAGGTCATACAGGAACCCATACCACCACCACGAGGTCATACAGAACATACACACATACACACCGGTCATTGATCATACACATACACACCACGAGTCGTCTGAGCATACCACCCACGAGGTCCTGGGATACACATACCGGGTCACCAAGTCACCCACAGGTCATAAGACGTCACACATACACACACGAGGTCCACAAGACATACACACACACCACGAGTCGCCACAAGACATCCACACCACGAGGTCATACAAGACTACACACACATACACACCTCGAGGTCAGCACAAGACATACACACATACACACCACGAGGTCATACAAGACATACACACATACACGCGGACTACATATACACCACGAGGTCGCCACAAGACATACACACATACACACCACGGGTGTCCTGGGCATATCACACACCACAGGTCCTGACATACACATACCCACCGGGGTCATACAAGACACACACACACACACGAGGTCATGCAAGACATACACACATACACCACAGGGTCATACAAGACATACACACACACACACCACGAGGTCATCTGAGCATTGTCACAGTCACACACATACACACCACGAGGTCATACAAGACATACACACATACACCACGAGGTCATACAAGACATACACACACACCACACCACGAGGTCATACAAGACATACACATACACACCACGAGGTCATACAAGACATACACACATACACACGAGGTCATACAAGACATACACACCACGAGGTCATACAAGACATACACATACACCACAGGTCGCCACAAACCCACGAGGTCATACAAGACATACACACATACACACCACGAGGTCATACAAGACATACACACATACACACCACGAGGTCACACAAGACATACACACATACACACACACACCACGAGGTCATTAAGACATACACACATACACACCACGAGGTCATAGAACATACACACACATACACACCACGAGGTCATACAAGACATACACACACATACACACCACGAGTCGACACAAGACATACACACATACACACCTCGAGGTCATACACACATACACACCACGAGGTCATACAAGACATACACACATACACACCACGAGGTCATACAAGACATACACACATACACACGAGGTCATACAAGTCATACACACATACACACCTCGAGGTCATACACACATATACACGTAAGGCTCACAGTTCCTGAAAGTGGTCAAGTCCCTCCGTCGTGTACCAGCCAAGAACAACAGATGAGAGATGAGAGAGCTGAGATAAGAGACACAAGAGATATAAAGAAGCTAAGAGATATAAGAGATAGAGATGAGAGAGATAAGACAGATAGAGATAAGAGAGATGGAGATAAGAGAGATGAGAGATAGAGATAAGAGAGATACTAAGAGCTCCTGGAGATATTACGAGATCATGATTGTCGACAGTGGTGTTAGTGACTGAGGGTGGTGACAGGGAATGACTGGTGGTGTTAGTGACTGAGGGTGGTGACAGGGAATGACTGGTGGTGTTAGTGACTGAGGGTGGTGACAGGGAATGACTGGTGGCGTTAGTGACTGAGGGTGGTGACAGGGAATGACTGGTGGTGTTAGTGACTGAGGGTGGTGACGGGAATGACTGGTGGTGTTAGTGACTGAGGGTGGTGACAGAATGACTGGTGGTGTTAGTGACTGAGGGTGGTGACAGGGAATGACTGGTGGTGTTAGTGACTGAGGGTGGTGACAGGGAATGACTGGTGGTGTTAGTGACTGAGGTGGTGACAGGGAATGACTGGTGGTGTTAGTGACTGAGGGTGGTGACAGGGAATGACTGGTGGTGTTAGTGACTGAGGGTGGTGACAGGGAATGACTGGTGGTGTTAGTGACTGAGGGTGGTGACAGGGAATGACTGGTGGTGTTAGTGACTGAGGGGTGGTGACAGGAATGACTGGTGGTGTTGGTGACTGAGGTGGTGACAGGGAATGACTGGTGGTGTTAGTGACTGAGGGTGGGTGATGACTGAGGGTGGTGACAGGAATGACTGGTGGTGTTAGTGACTGAGGGTGGTGACAGGAATGACTGGTGGTGGTAGTGACTGAGGGTGGTGACGGGGAATGACTGGTGGTGTTAGTGACTAGGGTGGTGACAGGGAATGACTGGTGGTGTTAGTGACTGAGTGGTGACAGGGAATGACTGGGTGTTAGTGACTGAGGTGGTGACAGGAATGACTGGTGGTGTGACTGATGGTGGTGACAGGGAATGACTGGTGGTGTTAGTGACTGAGGTGGTGACAGGAATGACTGGTGGTGTTAGTGACTGAGGGTGTGACAGGGATGACTGGTGGTGTTAGTGACTGAGGTGGTGACAGGGAATGACTGGTGGTGTTAGTGACTGAGGTGGTGACAGGGAATGACTGGTGGTGTTAGTGACTGAGGGTGGTGACAGGGAATGACTGGTGGTGTTAGTGACTGAGGGTGGTGACAGGAATGACTGGTGGTGTTAGTGACTGAGGGTGGTGACAGGAAATGACTGGTGGTGTTAGTGACTGAGGGTGGTGACGGGAATGACTGGTGGTGTTAGTGACTGATGGTGGTGACAGGGAACTGTGGTGTTAGTGACTGAGGGTGGTGACAGGGAATGACTGGTGGTGTTGGTGACTGAGGTGGTGACAGGAATGACTGGTGGTGTTGGTGACTGAGGGTGGTGACAGGGAATGACTGGTGGTGTTGGTGACTGAGGGTGGTGACAGGGAATGACTGGTGGTGTTAGTGACTGGGGTGGTGACAGGGAATGACTGGTGGTGTTAGTGACTGAGGGTGGTGACAGGGAATGACTGGTGGTGTTGGTGACTGAGGGTGGTGACAGGGAATGACTGGTGGTGTTAGTGACTGAGGGTGGTGACAGGGAATGACTGGTGGTGTTAGTGACTGATGGTGGTGACAAGGAATGACTGGTGGTGTTAGTGACTGAGGGTGGTGACAGGGAATGACTGGTGGTGTTGGTGACTGAGGGTGGTGACAGGGAATGACTGGTGGTGTTAGTGACTGAGGGTGGTGACAGGGAATGACTGGTGGTGTTAGTGATGAGGGTGGTGACAGGGAATGACTGGTGGTGTTAGTGACTGAGGGTGGTGACGGGAATGACTGGTGGTGTTGAGTGACTGAGGGTGGTGACAGGGAATGACTGGTGGTGTTAGTAATGGTGGTGACAGGAATGACTGGTGGTGTTAGTGACTGAGGGTGTGACAGAATGACTGGTGGTGTTAGTGATGAGGGTGGTGACAGGGAATGACTGGTGGTGTTAGTGACTGAGGGTGGTGACGGGGAATGACTGGTGGTGTTAGTGACTGAGGTGGTGACAGGAATGACTGGTGGTGTTAGTGACTGAGGGTGGTGACAGGGAATGACTGGTGGTGTTAGTGACTGAGGGTGGTGACAGGGAATGACTGGTGGTGTTAGTGACTGAGGGTGGTGACAGGGAAATTGGTGTTAGTGACTGAGGGTGGTGACAAGATGACTGGTGGTGTTAGTGACTGAGGGTGGTGACAGGGAATGACTGTGGTGTTAGTGACTGGGGGTGGTGACAGGGAATGACTGGTGGTGTTAGTGACTGAGGGTTGGTGACAGGGAATGACTGGTGGTGTTAGTGACTGAGGGTGGTGACAGGAATGACTGGTGGTGTTAGTGACTGAGGTGGTGACAGGGAATGACTGGTGGTGTTAGTGACTGAGGGTGGTGACAGGAATGACTGGTGGTGTTAGTGACTGAGGGTGGTGACAGGGAATGACTGGTGGTGTTAGTGACTGAGGGTGGTGACAGGGAATGACTGGTGGTGTTAGTGACTGAGGTGGTGACAGGGAATGACTGGTGGTGTTAGTGACTGAGGGTGGTGACAGGGAATGACTGGTGGTGTTAGTGACTGAGGTGGTGACGGGAATGACTGGTGGTGTTGAAGTGACTGGTGGTGACAGGGAATGACTGGTGGTGTTAGTGACTGAGGGTGGTGACAGGGAATGACTGGTGGTGTTGGTGACTGAGGTGGTGACAGGGAATGACTGGTGGTGTTAGTGACTGAGGGTGGTGACAGGAATGACTGGTGGTGTTAGTGACTGGGGGTGGTGACAGGGAATGACTGGTGGTGTTAGTGACTGAGGTGGTGACAGGGAATGACTGGTGGTGTTGGTGACTGAGGGTGGTGACAGGGAATGACTGGTGTGTTAGTGACTGAGGGTGGTGACAGGGAATGACTGGTGGTGTTAGTGACTGAGGGTGGTGACAGGGAATGACTGGTGGTGTTAGTGACTGAGGGTGGTGACAGGGAATGACTGGTGGTGTTAGTGACTGATGGTGGTGACAGGGAATGACTGGTGGTGTTAGTGAGCTGAGGTGGTGACAGGGAATGACTGGTGGTGTTAGTGACTGATGGTGGTGACAGGGAATGACTGGTGGTGTTAGTGACTGATGGTGGTGACAGGGAATGACTGGTGGTGTTGAGTGACTGGGGTGGTGACAGGGAATGACTGGTGGTGTTAGTGACGAGGGTGGTGACGGGAATGACTGGTGGTGTTAGTGACTGAGGTGGTGACAGGGAATGACTGGTGGGTTAGTGACTGGGGTGCAGGAGCGGTGATACGGTGGGGACAGGGAATGACTGGTGGTTAGTGACTAGGGTGGTGACAGGAAATGACTGGTGGTGTTAGTGACTGAGGTGGTGACAGGAAATGACTGGTGGTGTTAGTGACTGATGGTGACAGGGATGACTGGTGAGGGGTAGGTGGTGACAGGAATGACTGGTGGTGTAGGGGGGTGAAGGGTGACTGGGGTGGTGACAGGATGACTGATGGTGGGGGGGACTGGGTGGTGACAGGGAAATGACTGGTGGAGGTGGTGGGGAATGGTGGTAGACGAGGTGGTGACAGGGAATGACTGGTGGTAGGTGACTGAGGGGGGTGGACGAGGTGGTGACAGGAATGACTGTGGTGTTGAAGACTGGGGTGGTGACAGGAATGACTGGTGGTGTTAGTGACTGATGGTGGGACAGGGAATGACTGGTGGTGTTAGTGACTGAGTGGTGGTGACAGGGAATGACTGGGGTGTTAGTGACTGAGGGGTGGTGACAGGGAAATGGGTGTTAGTGAGTGGGACAGGATGACTGGGGTGTTAGTGACTGGGGTGGTGACAGGGAATGACTGGGGTGGTGACTGATGGGTGACAGGAATGACTGGGTGTTAGTGACTGGGGTGGTGACAGGGAATGACTGGTGGTGTTAGTGACTGAGGGGTGGGGAAACTGGTGGGACAGGGTGGACAGGGATGGTGTGGGTAGTGACTGATGGGGTGACAGGAATGACGGTGGTGGTGACAGGTGATGGGGGGGGTGTTGTGACTGATGGGGTGGGTGGTGGGTTAGTGACTGGGTGACAGGGAATACTGGTGGTGTTAGTGACTGATGGGGGGTGGTGGGTGGTGACAGAATGACTGGTGGTGGTGACTGATGGGGTGACAGGGAATGGTGATGGGGGTGGGTTGGTGGGTGGACGGGACTGGTGGTGGGTGGAGAGGGGGTGACAGGAATGACTGGTGGTAGTGACTGAGGGTGGTGACAGGAATGACTGGTGGTGGTAGGCGACGGGTGGTGACAGGAAAGACTGGTGGTGGTGACTGGTGGTGGCGGAAATGACTGGTGGTGTGAGTGACCGGGGTGGTGACAGGAAATGACTGGTGGTGTTGGTGACTGAGGGTGGTGACGGAATGACTGGTGGGTGACTGAGTGGTGGTGACAGGGAATGTGGACAGGGTTGGAGTGACGAGGTGGTGACAGGAATGACTGGTGGTGTTAGTGACTGAGGGTGGTGACAGAATGACTGGTGGTGTGAGGGTGACAGTGACTGGGTGTGACAGGGAATGACTGGGTAGTGACTGAGGGTGGTGACAGGGAATGACTGGTGTGGGTAGGTGACTGAGGGGTGACAGGAATGACTGGTGGTGTTAGTGACTGAGGGTGGTGACAGAATGACTGGGGTGTTAGTGACTGAGGGTGGTGACAGGGAATGACTGGTGGTGGTGACTGAGGTGGTGACAGGAATGACTGGTGGTGTTAGGACTGGGGGTGGCAGAATGACTGGGGTGTTAGTGACTGAGGATGGTGACAGGGAATGACTGGTGGTGTTAGTGACTGAGGGTGACAGGAATGACTGGTGGTTAGTGACTGAGGTGGGACAGGGAATGACTGGGTGTGTGACTGAGGTGTGGGGAGGCAGTGACTGTAGTGAGGTTAACTGCGGCCCACTGACTATACACCAAGGTCAGTAGTCAAGGCAGTAGCGGCCAGCCTACTAAGACACTTCAAAGGAGAACATTCCAAGCAATGAATCATCTGAATCACTCATCAGCTTATTTCACTTGATAATTAAACACCTAACTTTACCTTGGGTGGGTTAAGGGTTAGGTTGGTTAATTGTTACTTTAGGTTGGGTTAGTTAGTGTTAGTTAGGTTGAACTGAAATACGAAAGGAATTTTATATGTGCAATTATAAGGTGTATGTGTGTGTGTGTGTGTGTGTGTGTGTGTGTGTGTGTGTGTGTGTGTGTGTGTTCATGACCCAGGTGGTGGATGAGGTAGTGTGGTGTCACTGAGACTGCAGGTGAGTGGAAGGCTGGTGATTGGTGGTGGTGGTGGTGAGACGTGGTGAAGGTTGGTGGTGTGGTGGGAGGAAGGTGATTGGTGGCGGTGGTGGTGGTGAATGATGGTGGTGGTGAGGATGGTGAAGGCTGTGTTGATGGTGGTGGTGTGGTGAGGCGGTGTGAAGGCTGGTGGTGGTGGTCGGTGGTGAGGCGTGGTGAAGGCTGTGTTGATTGGGGTGGTGATGAGGCGGTGAAGGTTAGGTGGTGGTGGCGGTGGTGAGGCGTGGAAGGTTGTGGTGGTGGTGGCGGTGGTGGTGGCGGTGGCGGTGGTGAGGCGTGAAGGTTGTGGTGTGGTGGCGGTGGTGAGGCGTGGTGAAGGCTGTGGTGGTGGTGGTGATGGTGGGAGCGTGAAGGCTGTGTGATTGGTGGTGGGTGAGGCGTGGAAGGTTGTGGTGGTGGGAGGCGGGTGAAGGTTGGTGGTGGTGAGTGGGGCGTGGTGAAGGTTGTGATTGGGTGGTGAGGTGGTGGTGTGGGGGTGGTGGTGGCGTGGTGAAGGTTGTGGTGATTGGTGATGGTGGTAGGGGTGGTGAAGGTTGTGGTGGTGGTGAGGTGGTGAAGGTTGTGGTGATTGGTGGTGGTGGTGAGCGTGGAAGGTTGTGGTGTGGTGAGGCGTGGTATGGTGGTGGTGAGGCATGGTAGAGGGTTTTGGTGGTGAGGCGTGGTGAAGGTTGGGTGGGGAGGCGGTGAAGGCTGTGGATTGGTGGTGGTCAGGCGGTGGAAGGTTATGGTGGTGGTGGTGAGGCGGAAGGCTGTGTTGATTGGTGGTGATGGTGAGGCGTGGTGAAGATTATGGTGGTAGTGGTGAGGAGTGGTGAAGGTTATGATGGTGGTGGTGGTGATGGTAGACGGTAGGTTGGTGGTGGTGGTGGTGATGGTGAGGCGTGGCGGATGGGTTGTGTGATGGTGGAGGCGTGGTGAGGCATGATAAGGCTAGGTGAAAGTTGTGGTGTGGTGGTGACGTGGTGAATGTTGGTGAGTGGTGGTGACGCGTAGAAGGTGTGGTGAGTGGTGGTGACGCGTGGTGAAGGTTGTGGTGAGTGGTGGTGACGCGTGGTGAAGGTTGTGGTGAGTGGTGGTGGCGGCAGCAGCTTGACAGGCTCACCATGATAGTAAGCGGTCCGGCCCACCATAATACATAACGGCGCTCGCTTCCACCTCCTCCAGGAAGTGTGTGTGTGTGTAGAACAAGTCCCCTACAAACAAGGCCACACACACACACACACACACACACACGCACACACATGAATACCTCACATACTTCACACGTAACCATTGCAACACACCCAGATTTACCACAGGCAACAATGCAGATAATACATAAGTGTTCAAATCATGCACCAGAATAGCTATTGAACCACCATGACAGCCGCATGACACTCCAATAATACATGACACCCTAAATCATTCATAACACCATAAATCTTCATGACACTAAATCATACATGACACTAAATCATACATGACACCATGAAAGACTTCCAAATCATACGACATCCTAAATCATTCATGACACCATAAATCATAAATGACACCCAAATCAGTCATGACACCATGAATCATAAATGACACTCCAAATCATACATGACCCAAATCATTCATGACACCATAAATCATAAATGACACTAAATCAGTCATGACACCATGAATCATAAATGACACTCAAATCATTACGACACTCCAAATCATACATGACACCAAAATCATACACCCAAATCATACATGACACCTAAATCATACATGACACGCTAAATCATACATGACACTCCAAATCATACATGACACTCTAAATCATACATGACACCATAAATCATATACATGACACTCCAAATCATACACATGACACTCCAAATCATACATGACACGCTAATCATACATGACTCCAAATCATACATGACACCATAAATCATACATGACACCTAAATCATACATGACACTTAAATCATACATGACATCCAAATCATACATAACACCATAAATCATAAATGACACTCCAAATCAGTCATGACACCATGAATCATAAATGACACTCAAATCATACATGACACGATAAATCATACATGACACCATAAATCATACATGACACGCTAAATCATACATGACACTCCAAATTATACATGACACATAAATCATACATGACACTCTAAATCATACACACTCTAAATCATACATGACACCATAAATCATACATGACTCAAATCATACATGACACTCCAAATCATACATACAAATCATACATGACACTCAAATCATACATGACACTCAAATCATACATACACCTCCAAATCATACATAACAAACAATGACACCCAAATCAGTCATGACACTCCAAATCTTCATGACACCATGAAATCATACATGACACTCCAAATCATTCATGACACCATGAATCATACATGACACCCAAATCATCTATGACATGAATCACATGACACCCAAATCATACATGACATCCTAAATCATACATGACACTCAAATCATACATGACACTCCAAATCATACATGACACTCAAATCATACATGACATCCAAATCATACATGACACCAAATCATACATGACATCCTAAATCATTGACACCCAAATCATACATGGCACTCTAAATCACATGACACTCCAAATCATACATGACACCCCAAATCATACATGACACTCCAAATCATACATGACACCCAAATCATACATGACACTCCAAATCATACATGGCACTCTAAATCATACATGACACTCCAAATCATACATGACACTCAAAATCATACATGACACTCTAAATCATACATGACACTCTAAATCATACATGACACCACAAATCATACATGACACTCCAAATCATACATGGCACTCTAAATCATACATGACACCATAAATCATACATGACACTCCAAATCATACATGACACTCCAAATCATTCATGACACCTGAATCATTAATGACATCAAATCATACATAACACGATAAATCATACATGACACTCCAAACATTCATGACACCATGAATCATTAATGACACTCCAAATCATAATGACACCTAAATCATACATGACACTCCAAATCATACATGACACTCCAAATCATACATGACACTCTAAATCATACATGACACTCAAATCATTCATGACACCATGAATCATTAATGACACTCCAAATCATACATGACACGATAAATCATAACATGACACTCAAATCATTCATGACACCATGAATCATAATTTAGCACTCCAAATCATACATGACATCCTAAATCATACATGACACCCAAATCATACATGACACTCTAAATCATACATGACACCAAATCATACATGACACTCCAAATCATACATGACATCCTAAATCATACATGACACTCTAAATCATACATGGAACTCTAAATCATACATGACACTCCAAATCATATGGCATCAAATCATACATGACACTCCAAATCATACATGACACCCTAAATCATACATGACACTCCAAATCATACATGACACCCAAATCATACATGACACTCCAAATCATACATGGCACTCTAAATCATACATGACACTCCAAATCATACATGACACTCAAATCATACATGACACTCTAAATCATACATGACACTCTAAATCATACATGACACCACAAATCATACATGACACTCCAAATCATACATGATACTTCCAAATCATTCATGACACCATGAATCATTAATGACACTCCAAATCATACATGACACGATAAATCATACATGACACTCCAAATCATTCATGACACCATGAATCATATGACACCCAAATCATACATGACACCATAAATCATAAATGACACTCCAACCATGACACCAAATCATACATGACACTCCAAATCTTACATGACACCAGAAATCATACATGACACTCCAAATCATACATGACACCCTAAATCATACATGACACTCCAAATCATACATGACACTAAATCATACAAGACACTCCAAATCATTCATGACACTCCAAATCTTACATGACACCAGAAATCATACATGACACTCTAAATCATACATAACACGATAAATCATACATGAAACTCCAAATCATACATGACACGATAAATCATACATGACTTAAATCATACATGACACCCAAATCTTACATGACACCAGAAATCATACATGACACTCTAAATCATACATGACACCATAAATCATACATGAAACTCCAAATCAGTCATGACACCATAACACATACATGAAACCCCAAACAAATATGACACCATAACACATACATGAAACTCCAAATCAGTCATGACACCATAACACATACATGAAACTCCAAATCAGTCATGACACCATAACACATACATGAAACTCCAAATCATAAGACACCATAACACATACATGAAACTCCAAATCAGTCATGACACCATAACACATACATGAAACTCAATCAGTCATGACACCATAACACATAACATGAAACTCCAAATCATACATGACACCATAACATACATGAAACTCCAAACAGTCATGACACCATAACACATACATGAAACTCCAAATCATACATGACACCATAACACATACATGAAACTCCAAAAATCAGGACACCATAACACATACATGAAACTCCAAATCAATGACACCATAAATCATACATGACACTCCAAATCAGCCATGACATCCTAAATCATACATGACACCCAAATCATACACTGACACTCCAAATCAGTCATGACACCATGAATCATAAATGACACTCCAAATCATACATGACACGATAAATCATATAACACCATAAATCATACATGACACGCTAAATCATACATGACACTCAAATCATACATGACACGATAAATCATACATGACACTCTAAATCATACATGACACCTAAATCATACATGACACCATAAATCATACATGACACTCCAAATCATACATGACACTCCAAATCATACACCATAAATCATACATGACACTCAAATCATACATGACACTCTAAATCATACATGACACTCAAATCATACATTAACACCATAAATCATAAATGACATCCAAATCAGTCATGACACTCCAAATCATTCATACACCATGAATCATACATGACACCATTCATGACACCATGAATCATACATGACACTCCAAATTCCTGACACCATGAATCATACATGACACTCCAAATCCATGACATCCTAAATCATACATGACACTCCAAATCACATGACACTCCAAATCATACATGACACTCTAAATCATAAGACACTCCAAATCATATGACACCCAAATCATACATCATGACATCCTAAATCACATGACACTCAAATCATACATGGCACTCTAAATCATACATGACACTCAAATCATACATGACACCCTAAACATACATGACACTCAAATCATACATGACACCCACATGACACTCAAATCATACATGGCACTCTAAATCATACATGACACCAAATCATACATGACACTCAAACTACATGACACTCTAAATCATACATGACACTAAATCAAAGACACCCAAATCATACATGATACCCAAATCATACATGGCACTCTAAATCATATGTCCAAATCACATGACACTCCAAATCATTCATGACACCATATCGTTAATGACACTCAAAATCATAATGACACGATGTAAATCATACATGACACTCCAAATCATTCATGGACACCATGAACTGTAACACTCCCAAATCATACATGACACCCTAAATCATACATGACACTCCAAATCATACATGACACTCAAACTACATGACACTCTAAATCATACATGACACTCCAAATCATTCATGACACCATGAATCGCTGATGACATCCAAATCATACATGACATAAATCATACATGACACTCCAAATCATTCGCGACACTATGAATCACACACGACACTATAAAGTATCCAAATCATATGACACTCAAATCATACATGCACTCTAAATCATACATGACACTCCAAATCATGCATGACACCCAAATCATACATATCCCAAATCATACGATACACTCAAATCATACATGGCACTCTCTAAATCATACACAGACACTCCAAATCACACATGGCACTCTAAATCATACATGACACTCCAAATCATACATGACACCCTAAATCATACATGACACCCAAATCATACATGACACCCTAAATCATACATGACACTCCAAATATATAACTCTAAATCATACGACACTCTAAATCATACATGACACTCCTAATACTAATTTCTAAATCATACATGACACCATACATGACACCACAAATCCAGTCCATACATGACACTCCAAATCATTCACATTAATCACATCTAGTATGACACGATAAATCATACATGACATCAAATCATCATGACACCATGAATCATTATGCACACCCAAATCATACATGACACCATAAATCATAAATGACACTCCAAATCTTATGACACCAGAAATCGGCATGACACTCCAAATCTTACATGACACCAGAAATCACACATGACACTCCAAATCATACATGACACCCTAAATATGACACTCCAAATCATACATGACACTAAATCATACATGACGACTCCAAATCATTCATGACACTCCAAATCTTACATGACACCAGAAATCATACGTGACACTCTAAATCATACATAACACGATAAATCATACATGAACTCCAAATCATACATGACACGATAAATCGTACAGACTCTAAATCATACATGACACTCAAATCTACATGACACTAGAAATCATACATGACACTCTAAATCATACATGACACCATAAATCATACATGAAACTCCAAATCAGTCATGACAACATAACACATACATGAAACTCCAACGTTCATGACACCATAACACACATACATGAAAACTCCAAATCAGTTATGACACCATAACACATACATGAAACTCCAAATCAGTCATGACACCATAACACATACATGAATCCCAAATCATACATGACACCATAACACATACATGAAACTCCAAATCGTCATGACACCATAACACATACATGAAACTCCAAATCAGTCATGACACCATAACAGCATGAAACCCAAATCATACATACACTATACATGAAACTCCAAATCAGTCATGACACCATAAAACATACATGAAACTCCAAATCATACATGACACCATAACACATACACATGAAACTCCAAATCAGTCATGACACCAGTAACACATACAGGAACTCCATCAGTCATGACACCAGAATCATGCAGACACTCTCATGACATCCTAAATCATACATGACACTCCAAATCATACATGACACTCCAAATCAGTCATGACACCATGAATCAATGACACTCCAAATCATATAGACACATAAATCATACATGACAATAAATCATACATGACACGCTAAATCATACATGACACTCCAAATCATACATGACACGATAAATCATCGATGACACTCTAAATCATATACGACACTCCAAATATACATATCATATGACCTCAAATCATAATGACCTCCAAATCATACATGACACCTAAATCATATGACACTCCAAATCATACATATGTTACCCAAATCATACATAATACCCAATCGGTAAACTCAAATTCAGACATCCAAATTAGACAATCATGAATGTACATGACACTCCAAATCATTCATGACACCATGAACTCCAAATCATTCATGACACCATGAATCATACACTCCAAATCATACATGACATCCAACCACGACACTCCAAATCATACATGACACTCTAAATCATACATGACACTCCAAATCATACATGACAACATGAGACATCCTAAATCATACATGACACTCCAAATCATACCTAAATCATACATGACACTCCAAACTGGTACATGACACCTTAAATCATACATGACACCCAAATCATACATGACACCCTAAATCATACATGACACTCCAAATCATACATGGCACCTCTAAATCGTACATGACTTCATACATGACACTCAAATCATACATGACACTCTAAAATGTAAATCATACATGACACCACAAATCATACATGACACTCCTAAATCATAATGATTCTAAATCATACATGACACCTAAATCATATTGACATCCAAATGGTACTCTAAATTCACACCCATATATGCAAATCATAATACCGAATCATATGACACTCAAATATTCATGACACGAATCAATGACATCAAATGTCCAAATCATATCAATGAACTCCAATATACATGACTCTAAATTTATGACCATCCATTATACCCAATCATAATGACACTCAAATCATACATGATACGCTAAATCATAATGATATCCAATCAAGCCGAATCACAGACACTCAAATCATACATGACATCAAATCACAACTAAATTACACATGACCTCTAAATCATACATGACACTCAAATCATACATGACACTCCAAATCATAACATGACATCTCAAATCATACATGACACTCTAAATCATACATGGCACTCTAAATCATACATGACACTCAAATCATACATGGCACTTAAATCATACATGAACTCAACATAATGCACCTAACATATAACTCAATATATATACACCAAATCATACATAATCTAAATCATACATGGCACTCAAATCTTGACACTCAAATCATACATGACACTCCAAATCATACACTTAATTTCTAAATCATACATGACACCTCAAACCATGAGCTCCAATATACATGACACTCCAAATTATCTGCATCATGAATCATTAATGACACTCCAAATCATACATGACACGATAAATCATACATGACACTCCAAATCATTCATGACACAGAATCATTAATGAACTCCAAATCATACATGACACCATAAATCATAAATACACTCCAAATCTACATGACACAGTATATATGACATCCAAACATGACATCGAAATCATAATGAGACTCAAATCATACATACACCCTAAATCATACATGACACTCCAATCATACATGACACTAAATCATACATGACACTCCAAATCATTCATGACACTCAAATCTACATGACACCAGAAATTACATGACACTTAATCATACATAACACGATAAATCATACATGAAACTCCAAATCATACGTGACCCGATAATCTGGACATGACACTCCAAATCTACATGACACCAGAAATCATATGGGACACTTCAAATCACCATATAATGGCAAATCATACACATGAATCAAACTATATATATAACACATATATGAAACTCAAATCAGTCATGACACCATAACACATACATGAACCCCCAAATCAGTAATGACACCATAAACACATACATGAAACTCCAAATCAGTCATGACACCATAACACATACATGAAACTCCAAATCATACATGACACCATAACACATACATAGAAACTCCCAAATCAGTTCATGACACCATAACACATACATGAAACTCCAAATCAGTCATGACACCATATAAACATACAATGAAAACCCAAATCATAATGACAATATAACACATATATGAAACTCCAAATCAGTCATGACACCATAACACATACATGAAACCCAAATCATGTTGACACCATAACACATACATGAAACTCCAAATCAGTCATGACACCATAAACATACAGAAAACTCCAAATCAGTCATGACACCATAAATCATACATGACACTCCAAATCAGCCATGACATCCTAAACCATATGACACTCCAAATCATACATGACACTCCAAATCAGTCATGACACCAAGAATCATAAATGACACTCCAAATCATACATGTCACGATAAATCATACGCGACACCATAAATCATACATGACACGCTAAATCATACATGACACTCAAATCATACATGACACGATAAATCATACATGACACTCTAAATCATGACATCCAACATACAGTGACACCATAAATCATACATGACACTCCAAATCATACATGACACTCCAAATCATACATGACACCATAAACTTACATGACACTCCAAATCATACAGGACACTCTAAATCATACATGACACTCCAAATCATACATAATCAAATCAAATGTTCATATTACCATGAATCATTCATGGCACTCCAAATCATTCATGACAGAATATGACACTCCAAATCATTCATGACACCATGAATCATATGACACTCAAATCATATACATGACATCCAATCACATATGAGCACTCAAATCATACATGACACTCCAAATCATACATGATGACTTCAAATCATGACACTCCAAATCATACATGACACTCAAATCATACATGACATCTTAAATCTATACATACCAAATCATACATGCACTCTAAATCATACATGGACATCCAAATCATCACATGACACTTTAAAATCATACATGACACCCAAATCATACATGAGCACTTTAAATCATATCATGCACTCCAAATCATACATGGCACTTCTAAATCATACATGGATACCTCAAATCATACATGACATCAAATCATATATATAATCCTAAATTACATATGACACTCAAATCATACATGAACACCACAAATCATACATGACACTCCAAATCATACATGGCACTCCTAAATCATACATGACACATAAATCATACGCTGACACCCCAAATCATATGACACTAAATCGCATGCCATGAATCATGAATGCCATTCCTTTCAAATCATACATGACACGATAAATTCTATACATGACCTCCAAATCATTCATGACACCATGAATCATTAATGACACTCCAAATCATACATGACACCTCAAATCATAGTATGACCTCAAAGACACCTAAATTGCTAGCTAATTATCAAATCATACATGACATCAAATCATTCACACTATGAATGCGTATTACCCAAATCATACATGACACTTACAAATCTTACATGACACTCCAAATCATTCCATGACACCATGAATCATATGACACTCCAAATCATACATGACATCCAATATACTCAAATCTACATGACACTTCATACACTGACCTCAAATTTACACATGTGACCCAAATCATACATGACATCCTAAATCAT
This sequence comes from Homarus americanus, assembly GCF_018991925.1. NCBI lineage: Eukaryota > Metazoa > Arthropoda > Malacostraca > Decapoda > Nephropidae > Homarus > Homarus americanus. The sequence continues at coordinate 201,640 of NW_024713820.1, forward strand.
ACATGACACTTCTAAATCATACATGGCACTCCAAATTCATACATGACACTCCAAATCATACATAGGCACTCTAAATCATACACACCAAATCATACACCCTAAATCATACATGCCACTCCAAATCATACATGACACCCTAAATCATACATGACACCCAATCATAGAACTTAATCATACATGACACCTAAAATCATACACATCTAAATCATACATGACACTCTAAATCATACATGACACTAAATCATTCATGACACTCATGAAATTAATGACACTCAAATCATACATGACACGATAAATTCATGACATCTTCTAAATCATTCATGCACCGAACCACATACGACACTCAAATCACATGACACCATAAATCATGAAATACACTCCAAATCTTACATGACACCAGAAATCATACATGACACTCCAAATCTACATGACACCAGAAATCATATGACACTCCAAATCATACATGACACCTTAAATCATACATGACTCCAAATCATACGATGCACAAAATCATACAAGCACTCCAAATCATCATGACACTCCAAATCTACATGACACCAGAAATCATACATGACACTCTAAATCATACATAACACGATAAATCATATGAAACTCAAATCTACATGACACGATAAATCATATATGACTCAATCATACATGACACCCAAACATATGACACAGAAATCATACATGACACTCTAAATCATACATGAAACCATAAATCATACATGAACTCCAAATCAGTCATGCGATAACTAACACATACATGAAACTCCAAATCAGTCATGACACCATAACATACATGAAACTCCAAATCAACATGACACCATAACACATACATGAAACTCAATCAGTCATGACACCATAACACATACATGAAACTCCAAATCATACATGACACCATAACACATACATGAAACTCAAATCAGTCATGACACCATAACACATACATGAAACTCCTAGTCTGACACCATAACACATACATGAAACTCCAAATCATACATGACACCATAACACATACATGAAACTCCAAATCAGTCATGACACCACCACACATACATGAAACTCCAAATCATACATGACACCATAACACATCCATGAAACTCCAAATCAGTCATGACACCATAACATACATGAAACTCCTCAGTCATGACACCATAAATCATACATGACACTCCAAATCATCCATGACATCCTAAATCATACATGACACTCCAAATCATACATGGCCTCCAAATCATACATGACACTCCAAATCATACATGACCACAAATCATACATGACACTAAATCATACATGACACTAAATCAGTCATGACACCATAAATCATACATGACACCCCAATTACACTCAAACGGTCATCCAAGTCACCCATCCCTTCAGTACCACATGCACAGTAAATTCTCGTCATCTTAAAGTCATGCAAAGTAAACAAAGTCGAAATTCGGTACATAAACAAACACGTACACACAACCGTTTAACTATAGACAAACAAGTAAACAAAGTCGTGTTACTGTAAACAAACAAGTAAACAAAGTCGTGTTACTGTAAACAAACAAGTAAACAAAGTCGTGTTACTGTAAACAAGCAAGTAAACAAAGTCGTGTTACTGTAAACAAACAAGTAAACAAAGTCGTGTTACTGTAAACAAACAAGTAAACAAAGTCGTGTTACTGTAAACAAACAAGTAAACAAAGTCGTGTTACTGTAAACAAACAAGTAAACAAAGTCGTGTTACTGTAAACAAACAAGTAAACAAAGTCGTGTTACTGTAAACAAACAAGTAAACAAAGTCATTTACTGTAAACAAACAAGTAAACAAGTCGCGTTACTGTAAACAAACAAGTAAACAAAGTCGTGTTACTGTAAACAAACAAGTAAACAAAGTCGTGTTACTGTAAACAAACAAGTAAACAAAGTCGTGTTACTGTAAACAGTCTTTCTGTCCAAGGTTAGATATAAAGGTAATAAACTGTTGATAATTGTTGACATTAAGCCGTGACTGACCGTGATGACACACACACAAACAAACAAGCACACACACAAACACAGCTTTCCTCCCTTACTCCTCCACCCTATCGACCAGGTGAAGCTTCATGAAACAATTAATAAGCTTCATGAAGTGAAGTATAGCATCTAAGTGAAGCTTCTAAACACTAATGAAGTTTCATGAAACACCTAAGTGAAGCTTCATGAAACACTTAAGTAAAGCTTCATGAAACACCCAAATGAAGCTTCATGAAACAAGTAAAGCTTGAAACACTTAAGTAAAGCTTCATGAAACACCTAAGTGAGCTTCATGAAACACTTAAGTAAGCTACACTTAAGTAAAGCTTCATGAAACACCCAAATAAAGCTTCATGAAACACCTAGGTGAGAAGCTTCATGAAACATAAGTGAAGCTTCATGAAACACCCAAGTGAGCTTCATGAAACACCAAGTAAAGCTTCATAAACACCCAAGTAAACTTCATGAAACACCTAAGTGAAGCTTCATGAAACAATTAAGTAAAGCTTCATGAAACACTTAAGTAAAGCTTCATGAAACACCCAAGTAAAGCTTCATGAAACACCTAAGTGAAGCTTCATGTAACACTTAAGTGAAGCTTCATGAAACACCCAAGTAAAGCTTCATGAAACACCTAAGTGAAGCTTCATGAAACACTTAAGTGAAGCTTCATGAAACACCCAAGTAAAGCTTCATAAAACACCCAAGTAGAGCTTCATAAAACACCCAAGTAAAGCTTCACGAAACACCCAAGTGAAGCTTCACGAAACACCCAAGTGAAGCTTCATAAAGCACCTAAGTGAAGCTTCATGAAACACCTAAGTGAAGCTTCATAAAACACCCAAGCAAAGCTTCATAAAACACCCAAGTAAAGCTTCATGAAACACTTAAGTGAAGCTTCATGAAACACTCAAGTAAAGCTTCACAACACACCCAAGTAAAGCTTCATGAAACACTTAATTGAAGCTTCATGAAACACCCAAGTAAAGCTTCATGAAACACCTAAGTAAAGCTTCATGAAACACTTTAGTGAAGCTTCATAAAACATCCAAGTAAAGCTTCATGGAACACTTAAGTAAAGCTTCATGAAACACTCAAGTAAAGCTTCATGAAACACTTAAGTGAAGCTTCATAACACACCCAAGTAAAGCTTCATGAAACACTTAAGTGAAGCTTCATGAAACACTCAAGTAAAGCTTCATAACACACCCAAGTAATTTTCATGGAACACTTAAGTGAAGTTTCATGACTCTCAAGTAAAGCTTCATAAAACACCCAAGTAAAGCTTCATGGAACACTTAAGTGAAGCTTTATAAAACAGGTAAAGCTTCATGGAACACCCAAGTAAACCTTAATTAAACACCAAACAAGTGCAGTTTCATCCAAGTTGCTCGACCAGTTGACAACACAGCGTGAGCCTCGCCAGATAAACAACACTGCCAACTGTGTGTCGAGGTCAAGGGGAGCCGTGACGTAGCCAGGCGCCGTGACGTCATCAGGCCTGGTCCCGTGATGTCATCGAGCAATAGCCATGACGTCAGTAAGTACAGCAGGCGTGAGCGGGTGGCGTCAAACAGTCAGAGAATTCCCTAAATTACCTAAAAGTTTCCTGACTGGTGACAACGCTTAATTAGTAAAAGCTTAATAATGACAACAAATGACAATAAAACGAAGTAGTGACAACATTTACAACCACTTCCGGAAAATATTGTGACCAAAAACACAACACCTACGAGCTGTTCCAATAACTAAACAAACACAAGTGACTCGCGGAACACAAGGTCAGGACCCCCAAAATAGTGTTTCTCCCTTAACTACGCGGCGCCACACACACACACACACACACACACACACACACGACCTGGAAATAAAAATCCTCTTAACTAATATAACATTTATATTATTACATCAATACTCCAGTAACAACTTCCCTGCCATGGTAATATTATACACTCCAATGTACAGGAAAGGAAGAGGAGAGAGAGAGAGAGAGAGAGAGAGAGAGAGAGAGAGAGAGAGAGAGAGAGAGAGAGAGAGAGAGAGAGAGAGAGAGTGAGGAGGAGGAGGAGGAGGAGGAGGAGGAGGAGGAGGAGGAGGAGGAGGAGAGGAGGAGGAGGAGGAGGAGGAGGAGAGGAGGAGAGAGAGAGAGGAGAGAGAGAGAGGGTGAGAGGGAAGGAGGGAAGAGGAGGAGGAGGAGGAGGAGGGAGGAGGAGGGAGGAGGAGGAGGAGGAGGGGTGGACGGAAGGAGGGAGGAGGAGGAGGAGACAGAGAGAGAGAGAGAGGGTGAGAGGGAAGGAGGGAAGAGGAGGAGGTTGTGTAAAGAAGAAGAAGAAGAAGAAGAAGAAGAAGAAGAAGAAGAAGAAGAGTGGTAAGTACAGTAAGTTATTGCTTAGAATAAAACACCTTTCCATTACATCTCATACACCAGGTTAAGTCAGACCAGTGTCAACATTTGGTCAACACTGGTGGTGTGTGTGTGTGTGTGTGTGTGTGTGTGTGTGTGTGTGTGTGTGAATCACCACCGTGTGAATAATCGTGTAAACATGAGGTGCCTGAGGGGTGCTGGAAGGTGGCTAGGAGGTTCTGGGAGGTGGCACACACACACACACTACAACACTGGAAGTAAACACTGACGTCTCATCCACAAGGGCTCAGCAAAATCGAGGACATCACTAGCTTACGAAACAATGTCGACGACGTGGTTAGATTACGAACGGACAGACGGACAGTTAGACGGACGGACGGTTAGAAGAACTGACGGATGGATAATATCGTAGAGCCAACAACAGTATTAGTCCGTAGAGATGGATTAAATAGATGGTTATTGTATTTTTCTTATAGAGACAACTTACCTGTAATTAGCAGTGACCAGGTAATGAGTCCTTCCCTCAGCTCAGGTCTACAAGAACCTTACCTGAAATTATAGAAATAGTTATTACTTAAAAGTTTACCTGGAGAAGTAAAAAAACAAAAAAACAATTAGTTCACCTAGAAAAATAGATTAATAAAAAAAAGATTCCCTGTAACTTTGGAAAAAATATATTTATCCAGAACGTAAATACCAAAAAAAATACTTTGTTTCCACTAAGAGAAAAAAAAAAGTATTAATAATATACTTTTAATTACTATACCCAAAATATAGTCATTACCTAGAAAATATTAGTGAGAGAAAAATATAAAAAAAACGTTATAAAAATGATAAACAAAATCAAGAAAATATAACTTGGAAAATAAAATCACAAAATATAACTGACTTGTGCAAAACTTTATGATTTCACAAACCAATGACTGACTCTCTCTCTCTCTCTCTCTCTCTCTCTCTCTCTCTCTCTCTCTCTCTCTGTCAATATGTATGTATGTATATGAGCGTTTGTGTGCGTGCGTGTGTGTGTGTGTCTTAGTATGTATGTATGAGGCCTGGGAGAACCAACTCCATTATCGACTCCATAAAACCAGCGCCAGTACGAGCTATCAACAGCGCCCGACTTTCCTCTCCACTACACAATAATACACTAATGGAAGCTCCGGCGGCCACAACACTAAAGAGGCTTATAATACTGACACCCTAAACATGGCAGCCTAATACCTGCTTTAGAAATAATGCCTCACGGTATTATACTTCCCTCTTATCAAGGTAAAAACTGACGCATAGTATTGGAACTTGACCCATTTCAATAGGATAATGGTATAAAATAGGTTGTAATAGGAGGTGTATATGTGTCTGGTCTCGTATTGGCTGAGTTTCTCACTATCTGTAAACAATAATTTGCCCATTAAACCACAACGGTGTTTACCTGGTATCTCTTTTAATTATTTGTTATTGCTGTTGAAGCGAAGTGATATAATGTAACAACACCTGATACTGACATGACTGACTGAGCCTGCTCTTCCTCCTCCTTCTACCATGAACACCTGTTGAGATAACTGACTGAGCCTGCTCTTCCTCCTCCTTCTACCATGAACACCTGTTGAGATAACTGACTGAGCCTGCTCTTCCTCCTCCTCCTACCATTAACACCTGTTGGGATAACTGACTGAGCCTGCTCTTCCTCCTCCTCCTACCATGAACACCTGTTGAGATAACTGACTGAGCCTGCTCTTCCTCCTCCTCCTACCATGAACACCTGTTGGGATAACTGACTGAGCCTGCTCTTCCTCCTCCTCCTACCATGAACACCTGTTGAGATAACTGACTGAGCCTGCTCTTCCTCCTCCTCCTACCATTAACACCTGTTGAGATAACTGACTGAGCCTGCTCTTCCTCCTCCTCCTACCATGAACACCTGTTGAGATAACTGACTGAGCCTGCTCCACCTCCCCCCGCTGTCAGGTGATAATCAACTCCTCCAGAAGTTGATTTAAAATCTCGTTGACTCACACGACAGTTAAACTCTTGTGATGTCGACAACTTTTAAAAGCCTGTGTCCGGGGTCTGAGGGATCTGTCTGTGTTGATTCATTGGTCTCTTTGGTGGTGATGATTATGGTGGTGGTGATGATGATAGTGGTGGTAGTGGTGGTGGTGATGATGGTGGTGGTGATGATGATGATGGTAGTAATGATGATGATGATGATGGTAGTAGTGATGATGATGATGGTAGTGATCATGATGAAGATGATTATGATGATGATGGCAGTAATGATGATGATGATGATGATGGCGATTGATGATTAATGATGATGTGATGATGATGAGTGTGACACTGAGTATAATGTAATGGGCAACAATGAGGAGCTACACAAAAAGCGACTCATCACACACACACACACACACACACACACACACAAAACACCTCCTCACACACGCAACACCCTCCACCACACACAGCACCTCCCCCCCCACACACACCACACCCTTCCCCCACACACAGCACCCTCCCCCACACACACCACCCTTCCTCCACACACACACTCCACCCTTCCCCACACACACCACCCTCCACCACACACAACACCTCCCCACACACACACCACCCTCCCCCCCACACACAACACCCCCCACACACAACACCCCCCACACACACACAACACCCTCCCCCACACACAACACCTCCACCACACACACCACCTCCCCCCACACACACAACACCCTCCACCACACACACCACCCCCCCCCCACACACACACACCACCTCCCCCCCACACACAACACCCACCACACACACCACCCTCCCCCCACACACACACAACACCTCCCCACACACAACACTCCTCCACCACACACAACACTTTCTCCACACACACACCACCCTTCCCCCCACACACACAGCACTCCTTTCCCCCACACACAGCACTTCCTTTCCCCACACACACACACACCCTTCCCCCACACACAACACCCTCCCCCCCCACACACAACACCTCCACCACACACACCACCTCCCCACACACACACAGCACCTCCACACACAACACCCTCCCCCACACACAGCACCTCCCCCCCACACACAACACCTCCACCACACACAACACTCCTCCCCCACACACACATCAATTTCTTCCCCACATACCACCCTTCCCCCACACAACACATTAGACACCTCAGCTTATTTTACCTGAAGATTAGGTTCGGGTCAAATAAGCTTGGGTGTCTAATCTTCAGGTGAAATAAAATAAGTGTATCTAATCTTCAGGTGCTGTACGCTTGGGGTGTCTAATCTTCAGGTGCTGTACGCTTGGGGTGTCTAATCTTCAGGTGCTGTACGCTTGGGGTGTCTAATCTTCAGGTGCTGTACGCTTGGGGTGTCTAATCTTCAGGTGCTGTACGCTTGGGGTGTCTAATCTTCAGGTGCTGTACGCTTGGGGTGTCTAATCTTCAGGTGCTGTACGCTTGGGGTGTCTAATCTTCAGGTAATTCAATGACTATTACAAGCAATTGGTTTCGGTAAGAACGTATCTCACTAGCTGACATTTAAATTAACATCCAAAATGGCCACCAAATTACACCGAGACTCGACCTTTACCGGAGACACTCACTTCAGCTCCAGTTAATGAGAGAAAATGAATCTAAAAAAAATAATGTTTATCAATCTGGTATATGTTTTTTTTCGTTCAGTCACACACAAAAAACTATCTCTACTCGGGGTGATCAATGAATTTCATAATGAACACTGACTCCTGTTGTTTCGGTAGGGTTATCAAAATCCTTCGTCCGTTGTGTCATATTTTTTCAACACAATTTCGTATAGATATTCTTTGGCTGTATATATCTGTTATTGTTAATTTACTTTACGTTCTTATACTTGTCATTGTTATTATTTTATTTATTTTTCTCCTTGATGTTTGTGGGAGATTAAGAGGTCTTTGTTTATGATCGTTTACACAACAATGAGAACAGTAACGGTGACCAGGACGTGGTCATACATCTGGCAGTGCATTCATACATCTGGCAGTGCATTCATACATCTGGCAGTGCATTCATACATCTGGCAGTGCATTCATACGTCTGGCAGCTCTAATTAACCATACACACACACCTGAGATAACCTAACCTAACCTAACCTAACCTAACCTAACCTAACCTAACCTAACCTTGGGTGAGACGGAAATAGGAACAGACAGACAGACATACAAGCGTTAAATGATAAATATATATACACCCTCTTCACTGGCTGGGGGGGGGGTGGTATAATAACATTTAATTTAGTGAGGGGAAGACGATTCAATCACACCTGACTATATTAAGGCAGGTGTTTAGGCAGGTGTTACCGTGTTAACATCTGCACCAACACCCGTAAGTAAGTCATTAGTGTATCCTTTTTTCATCACCAATTTACAACCAACACCTTCAACACCAATTTACAACCAACACCTTCCTTCACCACCAATTTACAACCAACACCTTCCTTCACCACCAAAATACAACCAACACCTTCACCACTAATTTACAACCAACACCTTCACCACCAATTTACAACCAACTTACCTTCACCGCAATTTAATAACACCTTCCACTTACTATTTTAATAACTTTTTGCACCAAAATACAACCAACACCTTCACCACCAATTTACAACCAACACCTTCACCGCAATTTACAACCAACACCTTCTGCAAAATACAATAACACGCAATTTACAACCAAACACCTTCACCACCAATTTACAACCAACATGACTACTTACCAATTTTGCAAACCAACACCTTCCACCAATTCACAACCAACACAGCTACATTACGCAATTCTGTGAACACCTTCCTTCCTTACCCAATTTACAATAACACCTTCCTTCTGCAAAATACAACCAACACCTTCACCACTAATTTAACCAAAGCACCTTCTGCATTTTAACCAACACCTTCCACCACAATTTACAACCAACACCTTCACCACTAATTTACAACCAACACCTTCTACCAATTCTAACCAACACTTATTCCTTCACCACTAATTTACAACCAACACCTTCTGCAAAAATACAACCAACACCTTCACCACCAATTTACAATATGCTTACCTTCACCACCAATTTACAACCAACACCTTCACCACCAATTTTACAACAACGCTACGCAGACACAACCAACACTTCACCGCAATTTACAATAACACCTTCTACCAATTCACAACCAACACCTTCCTTCTACACCAATTTACAACCAACACCTTCACCACCAAAATACAACCAACACCTTCACCACCAATTCACAATAACACCTTCACCCACCAATTCACAACCAACACCTTCCTTCACCACCAATTTTACAACCAACACCTTCCTTCTACCAAAATACAATAACCAACACCTTCACCCACTAATTTACAACCAACACCTTCACCACCAAAATACAACCAACACCTTCACCACCAATTTACAACCAACACCTTCACCACCAATTTACAACCAACACCTTCACCACCAAAATACAACCAACACCTTCACCACCAATTTACAACCAACACCTTCACCACCAATTTACAACCAACACCTTCACCACCAATTTACAACCAACACCTTCACCACCAATTTACAACCAACACCTTCACCACCAATTCACACCAATTCACAACCAACACCTTCACCACCAATTCACAACCAACACCTTCACCACACCAATTACAACCAACACCTTTTCACAAATTACAACCAACACACACTCCGGATGTCACAGCTGCCGGCGTCGTGTGTGTGTGTGTGTGTGTGTGTGTGTGTGTGTGTGTGTGTGTGTGTGTGTGTGTGTGTGTGCGTTATGTCCGACACTACTGACACACACAAAAGTGGCACATGAGACAGGTTTAGCCTTGACAGTTTCCCGTGACTGTGATTATGGGGAACGAACGAACACTACCCACGTACACCAATCACGTACACTGCCCACGTACTGTACAGCTAGATGGCACACAACTCAAGTACACCATTCACGTACAATATGGTAAACCACTCACGTACAGTAACAGACACCAATCATGTACAATATGGTAAAGCACTAATGTACTGTATGTATGTATGTATGTATGTATGTATGTATGTATGCATGTATGTACGTATGTATGTATGTATGTACGTATGCATGCATGTATGTATGTATGTATGTATGTATGTACGTATGTATGTATGTATGTATGTGTTTGCTTTTTTTTAATTTTGTCCACATTTTATTTTCTTAAGTTCGTCATAATAGATAGATAGATAGATAGAGGATACAAACAAAGAGAGAGAGAGAGAGAGAGAGAGAGAGAGAGAGAGAGAGAGAGAGAGAGAGAGAGAGAGAGAGAGAGAGAGTAAACAAGATTTCCCAGTACAGTAATCATCTATTTTCACTTGAGGCGGTTCAGTGATTCTGGAGAGGTTTCATACGGGATATTTTTTACACAGCTGACTTGGCTTGACCTGACCTGACCCAACCTAACCTAACCATTTTCTTTAACAGTTGTTTTAGTGAGACGTAATCATTTTACTTCACACAAACACACATTTAATTTTAACTCATATTCCACAAAGTCATTTCCACATTAATTCCTGTATAAATCAGTATCCCATATGGTACATCAACCTGTCATTAGTGTGTGTGTGTGTGGTGTGTGTGTGTGTGTGTGTGTGTGTGTGTGTGTGTGTGTGTGTGTGTGTGTGTGTGTGTGTGTGTGTGTGTGTGTGTGTGTGTGTGTGTGTGTGTGTGTGTGTGTGTGTGTGTGTGTGTGTGTGTGTGTGTGTGTGTGTGTGTGTGTGTGTGTGTGTGTGTGTGTGTGTGTGTGTGTGGGTGTGTGTGTGTGTGTGTGTGTGTGTGTGTGTGTGTGTGTGGGTGTGTGTGGGTGTGTGTGTGTGTGTGTGTGTGTGTGTGTGTGTGTGTGTGTGTGTGTGTGTGTGTGTGTGGGGTGTGTGGGGGGTGTGTGTGTGTGTGTGTGTGTGTGTGTGTGTGTGTGTGTGTGTGTGTGTGTGGGGTGTGTGGGGGGTGTGTGTGTGTGTGTGTGTGTGTGTGTGTGTGTGTGTGTGTGTGTGTGGGTGTGTGTGTGTGTGTGTGGTGTGTGTGTGTGTGTGTGTGTGTGTTGTGTGTGTGTGTGTGGGGTGTGTGTGTGTGTGTGTGTGTGTGTGTGTGTGTGTGTGTGTGTGTGTGTGTGTGTGTGTGTGTGTGTGTGTGTGTGTGTGTGTGTGTGTGTGTGTGTGTGTGTGTGTGTGTGTGTGTGTGTGTGTGTGTGTGTGTGGGTGTGGTGTGTGTGTGTGGGGGTGTGGGGATATTAGGGAAGGTTTGTAGGTAATTTGTCACTCAAGCTGCTGGTGGAAGATTTAAATGAGGAGATGGTGAGGGAGGTAGTGGTGGGTGGAGGGAGGTGGTGGTGGTGGGGAGGTGGTGGTGGTGGGGGAGGTGGGTGGTGGTGGAGGGAGGTGGTGGTGGTGGAGGGAGGTGGTGGTGAGGGGAGGTGTGGTGAGGGGAGGTGGTGGTGGTGGAGGGGAGGTGGTGGTGGGGGAGGGGAGATGGTGGTGGGTGGGAGGGAGGTGGTGGTGGTGGGGGAGGTGGGGTGAGGGTTGGTGGTGGGGAGGAGTGGTGGAGGAAGGTGGTGGTGGTGGTGGTGTGAGGTGGTGGTGGTGAGGGAGGTGGTGGTGAGGGAGGTGGGTGGTGGTGGGAGGGGAGGTGGTGGTGGTGGGAGGGGAGGTGGTGGGGGGAGGTGGTGGTGGTGAGGGGAGGTGGTGAGGGAGGTGGTGGTGGTGGGTGGGAGGGTGGTGGTGGGGGGGAGGTGGTGGGGAGGGAGGTGGGTGGTGGTGAGGGAGGTGGTGGTGGGGAGGGGAGGTGGTGGTGGTGAGGGAGGTGGTGGTGGGTGAGGGAGGTGAGGGAGGTGGGGTGGTGGGGAGGTGGTGGTGGTGAGGTGGTGGTGGTGGGGGGAGTGGGTGGTGGTGAGGGGGGTGGTGAGGGAGGTGGTGTGGTGAGGGAGGTGGTGGTGGTGGGGAGGGGTGTGGTGGGAGGTGGTGGGGGGTGGGAGGGGTGTGGGTGGTGGTGGTGGTGGGAGGTGGTGGTGGTGGGGAGGTGTGGTGGTGAGGGAGGTGGTGGTGGGGAGGTAGTGGTGGTGAGGGGAGGTAGTGTGAGGGTGGTGGTGGTGGGGAGGTGTGGTGAGGGTGGTGGTGGTGAGGGGGTGGTGGTGGTGAGGTGGTAGTGGTGAGGGATGTGGTGGTGGAGAGAGAGAGAAGGTGTGGAGGAGGAGGACGAAGAGGAGGAAGAAGAGGAAGAGGGAGGAGGAGGAGCAGGACAGCGACTGTCTCTCTAACAAGTGGGGCATTCTCCCTCCCTTGTGTCAGGCCAACAGGAGTGGCCCAATGATCTTATACCAGGAAAGACACCACACCTTTGTTCCACCCACACCACACACACCTTTGTTCCACCACACCGTTGTTCCACCCACCCACACACCTTGTTCCACCCTCACACCGTTGTTCCACCCACCCACACAACTTTATTCCACCCACACCAACACACCTTGTTCCACCCACACTCACACATCTTTGTTCCACCTCACACCGTTGTTCCACCCACCCACACATCTTTATTCCACCCACACCAACACACCTTTGTTCCACCCACACACACACACCTTTGTTCCACCTGCACTACACACCTTGTTCCACCCACACCCACACACCTTGTTCCACCCACACACACACACACACCTTTGTTCCACCCACACACACACACCTTTGTTCCACCCTCACACCGTTGTTCCACCCACCCACACAACTTTATTCCACCCACACCACACACCTTGTTCCACCCACTCACACACCTTGTTCCATACACCCCACACACCTTTTTCCACCCACACACACACACACACCTTTGTTCCATCCACACACCTTGTTCCATCCACACACACATTTGTTCCACCCACACACACACACACACACCTTTGTTCCACCCACACACCTTGTTCCACCCACACACACCTTGTTCCACCCACACACACATTTGTTCCACCCACACACACCTTGCTCCACGCACACACCTTTGTTCCACCCACACACACCTTGTTCCACCCACACACACATTTGTTCCACCCACACACACACCTTGTTCCATCCACACACACACCTTTGTTCCACCCACACACACACACCTTCGTTCCACCCACACACCTTTGTTACGCCCACACCCACACACCTTTGTTCCACCCACACACACCTTTGTTCCACCCACACACCTTGTTCCACCCACACACACCTTTGTTCCACCCACACCTTGCTCCACGCACACACCTTTCTTACACCCACACACACCATTGTTCCACCCACACACCTTTGTTCCACCCCATATACCTTTTTCCCACCTATCCATACAACCTCACACCCACACACCCACTTCCCACCCATCTGCAAATCCTCATCTACACACCCTTCTCACCACTCTCCTCTGTCTGCTGCTCCCACCTACACCCACTCTCCCACCAACACCCACTCCCCCACCTACACCCACCCTCCACCAACACCCACTCTGCCACCTACACCCCTCCCTCCCCACCTACACACCCCACCCACACCTTTACAGCGGTTCCTTTCACTGTATTTTTTGTTATCAGTGGCCACGTGACGGACGTACTGTGTAGTGCCCAGTGTCAACATACAGAGGCTGCTGTGTATAGTGGGTGACACCTTGTATTAACTCGTTATACAACCTGGGTCTGTATCAGGAGGGGGGGAGTGAGGGGAGGAATGGAGGTGAGATGAGGAGGAAGGAGGAAGGGTGAGACGAAGGGAGAGGAGGGAGGTTGATGTATGGGGAGAGAGGGGGAGGAAGGGAGAGAGAGAGAGAGAGAGAGACCACACTATGTGCATCATGCAGGGAGGATAATACATCACAGTCAACCAGTTAAGTCAACCAACAGTCACTACACCTCACAATAACCACCAACAGTTACACCTCACATTAACCACCAACAGTCACTACACCTCACAATAACCACCACAGTCACTACACCTCACAATAACCACCAACAGTTACTACACCTCACAATAACCACCCACAGTCACTACACCTCACAATAACCACCAACAGTTACTACACCTCACATTAACCACCCACAGTCACACCTCACAATAACCACCAACAGTTACTACACCTCACAATAACCACCCACAGTCACTACACCTCAACACCACCAAATACTACACCACATTAACCACCCACAGTCACTACACCTCACAATAACCACCAACAGTCACTACACCTCACAATAACCACCCACAGTCACTACACCTCACAATAACCACCAACAGCACACACCTCACAATAACCACCCACAGTCACTCTCACCTCATTAACCACCAACAGTCACTACACCTCACAATAACCACCCACAGTCACTACACCTCACAATAACCACCAACAGTCACTACACCTCACACAACCACCCACAGTCACTACACCTCACAATAACCACCAACAGTTACTACACCTCACATTAACCACCCACAGTCACTACACCTCACAATAACCACCAACAGTTACTACACCTCACAATAACCACCCACAGTCACTACACCTCAACAACCACCAACAGTCACTACACCTCACATTAACCACCCACAGTCACTACACCTCACAATAACCACCACAGTCACTACACCTCACAATAACCACCCACAGTCACCACCTCACAATAACCACCAACAGTTACTACACCTCAAATAACCACCCACAGTCACACCTCACAATAACCACCCACAGTCACTACACTCACATTAACCACCACAGTTACTACACACCTCACAATAACCACCCACAGTCACTACACCTCACATTAACCACCCACAGTCACTACACCTCACATTAACCACCAACAGTCACTACAACCTCACAATAACCACCCACAGTCACTACACCTCACATTAACCACCCACAGTCACTACACCTCACAATAACCACCCACAGTCACTACACCTCACATTAACCACCCACAGTCACTACACCTCACAACAACCACCCACAGTCACTACACCTCACATTAACCACCCACAGTCACTACACCTCAATAACCACCCACAGTTACTACACCTCACATTAACCACCCACAGTCACTACACCTCACAATAACCACCCACAGTCACTACACCTCACACAACCACCATCACTACACCTCACAAAACCACCCACAGTCACTACACCTCACATAACCACCCACAGTCACTACACCTCACAATAACCACCCACAGTCACTACACCTCAATAACCACCCACAGTCACTACACCTCACAATAACCACCCACAGTCACTCACACCTCACACAACCACCCACAGCTACACTCCATTAACCACCCACAGTCACTACACCTCACAATAACCACCAACAGTCACTACACCTCACAACCACCCACAGTCACTACACCACATTAACCACCCACAGTCACTACACCTCACATTAACCACCAACAGTCACTACACTCACAATAACCAACAGTACCACACCTCACATTAACCACCCACAGTCACTACACCTCACATTAACCACCCACAGTCACTACACCTCACAATAACCACCCACAGTCACTACACTCACATTAACCACCCACAGTCACTACACCCCACATTAACCACCCACAGTCACTACACCTCCAATAACCACCCACAGTCACTACACCTCACAATAACCACCCACAGTCACACCTCACATTAACCACCCACAGTCACTACACCTCACAACAACCACAGTCAACCACATTAACCACCCACAGTCACTACACCTCACATTAACCACCCACAGTCACACCCTCACAATAACCACCCACAGTCACTACACCTCACAATAACCACCCACAGTCACTACACCTCACAATAACCACCCACAGTCACTACACCTCACAATAACCACCCACAGTCACTACACCTCACAATAACCACCCACAGTCACTACACCTCACAATAACCACCCACAGTCACTACACCTCACACAACCACCCACAGTCACACCTCACACAACCACCCACAGTCACTACACCTCACATTAACCACCCACAGTCAGTACACCTCACAATAACCACCCACAGTCACTACACCTCACACAACCACCCACAGTCACTACACCTCACACAACCACCCACAGTCACTACACCTCACACAAACACCACAGTCACTACACCTCACAATAACCACCCACAGTCACTACACCTCACAATAACCACCCACAGTCACTACACTCACAATAACCACCCACAGTCACTACACCTCACAATAACCACCCACAGTCACTACACCTCACAATAACCACCCACAGTCACTACACCTCACAATAACCACCCCCAGTCACTACACCTCACAATAACCACCCACAGTCACTACACCTCACAATAACCACCCACAGTCACTACACTACAAAACCACCCACAGTCACTACACCTCACAATAACCACCACAGTCACTACACCTCACATTAACCACCCACAGTCACTACACCTCACAATAACCACCCACAGTCACTACACCTCACATTAACTACCAACAGTTACTACACTCACATTAACTACCAACAGTTACTACACTCACATTAACCACCAACAGTTACTACACCTCACAATAACCACCCACAGTCACTACACTCATTAACCACCCACAGTCACTACACCTCACAATAACCACCAACAGTTACTACACCCTCACAATAACCACCCACAGTCACTACACCTCACATTAACCACCAACAGTTACTACACCTCACAATAACCACCCACAGTCACTACACCTCACATTAACCTCCCACAGTCACTACACCTCACATTAACCACCAACAGTTACTACACACCCTCACACAATAACCACCCACAGTCACTACACCTCACATTAACCACCAACAGTTACTACACCTCACAATAACCACCCACAGTCACTACACCACATTAACCACCAACAGTATACACCTCACAAGAACCACCCACAGTCACTACACCTCACATTAACCTCCCCACAGTCACTACACCTCACATTAACCACCAACAGTTACTACACCTCACACTTAACCTCCCAACAGTCACTACACCTCACATTAACCACCCACAGTCACTACACCTCACAATAACCACCCACAGTCACTACACCCACATTAACCACCCACAGTCACTACACCTCACAATAACCACCCACAGTCACTACACTCACATTAACCACCCATAGTCACTACACCTCACAATAACCACCCACAGTCACTACACCTCACAATAACCACCACAGTCACTACACCTCACATTAATCCCAACAGTCACTACACCTCACATTAACCTCCCACAGTCACTACACCCTCACATTAACCACCAACAGTTACTACACCACACATTAACCTCCCAACAGCACACCCTACATTAACCTCCCACAGTCACTACACCTCACATTAACCACCAACAGTTACTACACCTCACATTAACCTCCAACAGTCATTACACCTCACATTAACCCCCAAACAGTCACTACACCTCATTAACCTCCCAACATCACTACACTCACATTAACCACCCAACAGTCACTACACTCACATTAACCCCAACAGTCACTACACCTCACATTAACCTCCCAACAGTCACTACACCTCACATTAACCTCCCAAAGTCACTACACTCACATTAACCTCCAACAGTCACTACACCACATTAACTACCAACAGTCACTACAACCACATTAACCTCCCAACAGTCACTACACCACATAACCTCCCAACAGTCACTACACTCACATTAACCTCCCAACAGTCACTACACCACACACCTCCCAACGTCACTACACTACATTAACCTCCCAACAGTCACTACACTACATTAACCTCCCAACAGTCACTACACTCACATTAACCTCCCAACAGTCACTACACCATATCCTGAAAATTAACTCACAGACTCAGTGGTTAATGCAGCCATCATGTGTTTTAACCATGCTGCGATGAGGGGAGGAGGGGAGGAAGGATGGTGGATGGGGAGTGAGGAGTGAAGGATGGTGGGATGGGGGAGGAGGGGAGTGAAGGATGGTGGGATGGGGAGGAGGGGAGGAAGGATGAGGATGGGGGAGGAGGGAGTGAAGGATGGTGGGATGGGGAGTGAGGGAGTGAAGGATGGTGGGATGGGGGAGGAGGGAGTGAAGGAGAGGGATGGGGAGGAGGGAGGAAGGATGGTGGGATGGGGAGTGAAGGAGGAAGGATGGTGGGATGGGGGAGGAGGGGTGAAGGATGGCGGGATAGGGGAGTGAGGGATTGAGGAAGTAAGGATGGGAGTGAAGGATGGTGGGATGGGGGAGGAGGGAGGAAGGATGGTGGATGGGGAGGAGGAGTGAAGGATGGTGGATGGGGAGTGAGGGATTGAGGAATAAGGGATGGGTCACGCTCAGGTCTTTCAGAAAAAGAATTATATTCAGAGGTTTTTTATCCGATACCTTCAGTCGTGATTATTTTGATGCAAAATTAGTAAAATGTATTTAACCCTAACACTACCTCACCTTACCTAATCTTACCTTACCTTATCTAACCTAACCTAATGTTACCTAACCTAACCAAGCCGCAACGCTCATGACACAATTGAGTTCTCTAGAAAGTTTTAATTTCATTTTCTTTTTTTTAAAATACATTTGCAGAGACAACAAACTTTTGATAATTATTTCTCCAACATATCTATAAATCTGTTGATGATATATAAATTTAGGATAGGTTAGGTTTGGTGTGATTAAGAACATAAGAACATAAGAATGGAGGAAACTGCAGCGGGCCTATTGGCCCATACTGGGCAGTCCCGTTTACACCCAACCCCTATTGCTCATATGAGCATCCAACCTATGTTTGAAGCAATTCAGCGTATTCGAGTTAATGATGATATTTGGTAACTTGTTCCATTCATCCACTACTCTGTTTCCAAACCAGTGTTTACCTATTTCACGCCTAAATCTAAGTTTGTCTAATTTAAAACCATTGTTACGAGTTCGCTCCTGGTTGGATAATTTGAGTACCTTTGTAATGTCCCTTTGTTTAGCCCTGTCTTCCACTTATACACCTCTATCAGGTCGCCCCTCGCTCTACGTCTCTCGAGGGAGTGCAAATTAAGATGCTTTTAACCTGTCTCTATACTCAAGGTTCCTAATGCCCGGGATTAGTCTTGTCATTCTCCTCTGAATTCTTTCCAAGGATTCTATATCCATTCTGTAATACGGTGACCAGAACTGAACTGCGTAATCCAGGTGTGGTCTCACAAGAGCAAGATACAGTTTTAGGATGACCTCGCTAGTCTTGTAACTAACACTCCTTTGTATGAACCCAAGTACTTTATTAGCCTTGTTACGAGCAAAAACACATTGTTTACTTGGCTTAAGGTTCCTACTTATCATTACTCCTAAATCTCTCGCAGTCGGATTTCTCTATGGCATCGTTGTTCATCTGGTATCTGGTTTCCCTGTTTACATCTCCTATACTGAGTACTTTACATTTGTCGACATTGAATTTCATCTGCCATTTTTCAGACCATTCGAAAAATTTGTTTAGATCTTCCTGTAGTTTTGCCGAGTCCTCGTCAGATTTGATAACACGTCCTATTTTAGTGTCATCAGCAAATTTACTTATGTTGCTGTCTATGCCGATATCTATGTCGTTTATGTATATAATAAACAATAATGGTCCAAGTACTGAGCCTTGGGGAACTCCACTTGTGACGTTGCTCCAATGGGACTTAGTGCCGTTAATGCTCACTCGCTGTTTCCTGTCCTGTAACCGCCCTAATCCATTTAAGGATGTCACCTTTGATGCCATGAGCTTCTACCTTTCTAATTAGTCTTTCGTGGGGGACTCTGTCGAAGGCTTTGCTAAAGTCGAGATATACCACATCATAATTGTGCCCCTCGTCCACCGATTCGAAAACTGATGAAAAGAATGTTAATAGATTAGTTAGGCAAGAACGTCCGCTTGTGAAGCCATGCTGGGAATCATTGATCAATCGGTGCTTCTCCAGGTGATTTCGAATAGAGTTTGAAATGATTGCTTCCAGTAATTTGCCTACTATTGATGTTAGACTGATTGGGCGGTAGTTAGAGGATAGTGATCTATCCCCCTTCTTGAAAAATCGGTATTACATTCGCTATCCTCCAGGATTCTGGTACTACACCTGTTTTTAAGGACATGTTAAACAACTTTGCTAAGGGCATACTAAGCTCTTCCTTACATTCCTTTAATACTCTGGCAAATATCTCATCGGGACCAGGTGACTTATTAGGCTTTAGTTTGTCTATTTGCTTACTAACATCGTTACTAGTCACTACTATCTCACTATCTCTTAGGATAG
>NW_024713821.1:0-49742 GCF_018991925.1 Homarus americanus
GCACACCCCAGACACCCAGGTCACACCCCAGACACCCCTAGGCACACCTCTGACACTCCCAGGCACACCTCTGCCACCTCAGGTACACCTCCGATAATTCCAGGCACACCTCTGACACTCCCAGGCATACCCTGACACCCCAGGCACCTCTGTCACCCCTGACACACCCCAACACTCCCCATGCACACCGCTGACACCCCAGGCACACCGCTGACACTGCTGGCACACCTCAGACACTGCCAGGCACACCCCAGACACTGCCAGGCACACCTCACACACTCCAGGCATACCTCAGACACCCAAGGTGCACCTCTGACACCCCAAGTGCACCTCTGACACTCCCAGGCACACCTGACACCCATACCTCAGACACTCAGGACACTGCTGACACTCCAGGTAAACCTCCGATACCCTAGGCCTCTGACACTTCAGGCACACCACTGACACCCCCAGGCACTCTGACACTCCCTGGTCATCACCTCTGCCACTCCCAGGTACACCTCGATACCCCAGGCACACCTCTGACACTCCCAGGCACACTCTCTGACACTCCTAGGCATCACCTCTGTCACCCCTGATACACTTACACCCCATGCACACCGCTGACACTCCCAGGCACACCCCTGACACTGCCACACCCTCTGACACTGCCAGGACACCTCAGACACCCTGGACACCCACAGCTCAGACACCCAGGCACACCTCTGACACTCTGTGCACCCTGACACTGCACACATCTCTGACACTCTGCACACTCAGACACTCGCACACTCCGACATTCCGGCAACCTGATACCCTGGCACACTCTGACACCCCAGGCACACCTCTGACACTCCCAGGCACACCCTCATTCACTCCCTGGTTCTCCTCTGACACCCCAGGCACACCTCAGACACCCAGGCACACCCTCAGACACTCCCCAGGCACACCTCTGACACTCCCGATACACCCCAGACACTCCAGGCACACCTCCACCCTCCCCAGGCACACCCCCACACTCCCAGGCACTCCTGTGACACTGCACTCTGACACCCGCACACCCCAGACACTCGCACACCGCTGACACCCAGGCACACCTCTGACACCCATGCACACCTCCGACACCCCAGGCACACCTCAGACACCCCCAGGAACCCACTGACACCCCTGGCACCCCCCTGACACTCCCAGGCACACCTCTGACACTCCCAGGTGCACGTCCGATACTTCCCAGGCACACCTCTGACACCTCAGGCACACCTCTGACACTACTAGGTACCTCTGTCACTCCCTGTTACACCTCTAACACCCCATGTACACCGCTGACACCCCCTGGTACACCGCTGACACTGCCAGCACACCCCAGACACTGCCAGGCACACCCCAGACACTGCCAGGCACACCTCACACCCCAGGCACACCCCAGACACTCCAAGGTGCACTGACACTCCCCAAGTGCACCTCTGACACCCAGGACACCTCTGACACTCCCAGGCACACCCCAGACACTCCCAGGCACACTGCTGATACTTCAGTGCAAACCTCCGATACCCCAGGCACACCTGACACTCCCAGGTACAACCTGACACTCCGCATTTTTCTGACACTCCTGGCACACCTCTGACACCCCAGGCACACATCAGACACCCCTGCACACCTCTGACACCCCAGGCACACCCTTTCACTCCTGGTTCTCCCCCGACACCCCAGGCACACCCCAGACACTCCCCAGGCACACCTCAGACACCCCAGGTACACCTCTGACACCCCAGAACCTGTGACACTCCTCGTACTCTTGACACCTGCACACCTCAGACACCCCAGGCACACTTCAGACACCCCAGGCACACCTCTGGACACTCCCAGGCACACCGCTGACACCCCAGGCACACCTCTGACACTCCCCAGCACCCACTGACACTCCCCTGGTACACCCCTGACACTCCCAGGTACAACCTGACACCCCAGGCACACCTGACACCCCATGCACACCAGACACCCCCAGACACACCCCAGACACTCCCCAGGCACACCTCTCACACTCGCAGGCACACCTCCGACACTCATAGGCACACCTCTGACACTCCCCAGGTGCACCTCTGACACTCCCCAGGACACCTCTGACACTCCCAGGCACACCACTGACACTTGTACACCTCTGACACCCCTGGTTCACCTTTGCCACCCCAGGCACACCTCCGACACTCCCAGGCAAACCTCCGATACCCAGGTACACCCTGACACTCCCCAGCATCTCAGACACTCCCCAGGCATTCCTCTGACACTCCCCTGGTACACCTCTGACACCCTGCACACCTCAGACACTCCTGGTACACCTGACACTCTGAGGCACACCCTTTCACCCTGGTCCCCACCTGACACTCTGGGCACACTTCAGGACACCCCCTGCACACCCCAGACACCTGCTACACCTGACACGGCACACCCTGACACTCCAGGCACACCTGACACTTCCGCACACTCCTGACACTCTACACCCTGACACCCCAGGCACCTCTGCACTCCCTGGTACACCCGACACTCCCCAGGCACACCACTGACACTCCCAGGCACACCACTGGACACTCCCAGGCACACCAGACACCCCCAGGCACACCCTGACACTCCAGGCACACCCCAGACACCCTGGCACACCTCTGACACCCCAGGCACACCCCCACCCTGACCACCTGACACCTAGGCACACCCCAGACACCTCAGGCACACCCCAGACACCCCAGGCACACCTCTGACACCTAAGGTACACCTCTGCCACCCAGGCACACTCTGACACACCTCTGACACACTCAGGTACACCTCTGACACCCCAGGCACCTCTGACACTCCCCTGATACACTCTGACACTCCCATGCACACCTCTGACACTCCCAGGCACACCTCTGACACTGCCAGCACACCTCAGACACTGCCAGGCACACCTCAGACACTCCAGGCACACCCCACACACTCCCAGGCATACCTCAGACACCAGGCACCCTGACACTCCCAAGTGCACCTCTGACACTCCCAGGCACACCTCCGACACTCCCAGGCACACCTCAGACACTCCAGGCACACTGCTGACACTCCCAGGTAAACCTCGATACTCCCAGGCCCTGACACCCCAGGCACAACTCTGACACTCCCAGGCATTTTCTGACACCCCTGCCACACCTCTGACACTCCCAGGCACACATCCAGACACCCATGTACACCTCTGACACTCCGGTACACCCTTCACTTCCCAGGTTCTCCCCTGACACTCCAGGCACACCTCAGACATCCAGGCACACCCCAGACACCCCCAGGACACCTCTGACACTCCCAGGCACACCTCAGACAATCCTAGGCACACCTCTCACCCTCCCAGGCACACCTCTCACACTCCCCAGGCACCCCTGACACCGACCTCTTGACACTCCAAGTACACCCCTGACACTCCAGGCACACCTCTGACACTCCCAGGCACACCTGACACCATGCACACCTCCCACACAGGCACACCTCAGACATCTCAGGAACCCACTGACACCCTGTACACCCTTGACACTCCCCAGATACACCTCTGACACCCCTATACACGTCCTGATACCCCAGGCACACCTCTGACACTCCCAGGTACACCTCTGACACCAAAGGCACCTCTGTCACTCCCTGTTACACCTCTAACACCATGCACACCGCTGACACCCCAGGTGCACCTCTGACACCCCAAGTGCACCTCTGGCACTCGCACTCCTCTGATACCAGGTAAACCTCCGATACCCCAGGCACATCGCTGATACTCCCGAGGCAAACCTGATACTTCTAGGTACACCTCTGACACTCTGTACAACTCTGACACTCCTAGTATTTTTCTGACACCCTGGCACACCTCTGACACCCCCAGGCACACCTCTTTCACTCCCTGATTCTCCCCTGACACCCCAGGCACACCCCAGACACCCCAGGCACACCCCAGACACCCCAGGCACACCTCTGACACCCCAGGCAGACACTGCACTTCTTGACACCCCAGCACCCCAGACACTCCCAGGCACACTTCCAGACACTCCCAGGCACACCTCTGACACCCCAGGCACACCTTGACACTCCCAGGCACACCGCTGACACGCCCAGGTACACCTCTGACACCTGGAACCCACTGACACCCTGGCACACCCCTGACACTCCCAGGTACAACTGTGACACCCCAGGTACACCTCTGACACCCATTTCATCCTCAGACACTCCCAGGCACACCGCTGACACTCCCAGGCACACCTCTGACACTCCATGTACACCTGACACCCCCAGGCACACCCCGGACACTCCCCAGGAACCCACTCACCCCTGGCACACCCCTGACACTCCCAGGTACACCTCTGACACCCCAGGTACACGTCCGATACCCCAGGCACACCTCTGACACTCCCCAGGCACACCTCTGACACTAATAGGCACCCCTGTCACCCCTGTCACACCTCTAACACCCCATGCACACCGCTGACCCCAGGCACACCAGACACTGCCAGGCACACCTCACACACCCCTGCACACTCAGACACTCCAAGGCACCTCTGACTCCCAAGTGCACCTCTGACACCCCAGAACACCTCTGACACTCCCAGGCACACCTCAGACACTCCCAGGTACACCGCTGATACTCCCCAGGTAAACCTCCGATACTCCTAGGTACACCTCTGACACTCCCAGGTACAACTCACACTCCCAGGCATTTCTGACACTCCCTGGTACACCTCTGACCCCAGGCACCTGTGACACTGCACTCTTGACACCCAGGCACACCAGACACCCCAGGCACACTCCAGACACTCCCAGGCACACCTCTGACACCTCAGGCACACCGCTGACCCCAGGCACACCACTGACACCCCTGGGACCTCCACTGACACCCCTGGCACACCCTGACACCCCAGGCACAACCTGACACCCCAGGCACACCTCTGACACCCCATGTACACCCCAGACACCCAGATACACCCCATACACCCCAGGCACACTTCCCACACCTGCAGGCACACCCCACACTCATAGGCACACCTCTGACACCCAGGTGCACCTCTGACACCCAGGCACACCCCTGGACACTCCCAGGCACACCACTGACACCCAGGGCACCTCTGACACCCCTGGTTCACCTCTGCCACCCAGGCACACCTCCTGACACCCTTAAACCTGATACCCCAGGCACACCTCTGACACCCCAGGCACACCCCAGACACTCCAGGCATTCCTCTGACACTCCCTGATACACCCCCTGACACCCCAGGCACACCTCAGACACTCCCCTGGCACACCTCTGACACCCCAGGCACACCCTCACTCCCCCGGTTCCTCACCTGACACCCCAGGCACACCCCAGACACCCCAAGTACACCCCTGACACCCCAGGCACACCTCCTGACACCTGGCACACCTCCCCAACCCAGGCACACCCCTGACACCTCCAGGCACACCTGACACAATCTATGTTCTCGACACCCCAGGCACCTCTGTCACCCCTGATATACCCTGACACCTTGCCACCACTGACACTTGGTGTCACCACTGCACTCCCAGGTACACCCCAGACACTCCCCAGGCACACCTCTGACACCCCAGGCACACCTCAGACACTCCCCTGGTACACCTCTGACACTCCCCAGGTACACCCCTTTCACTCCCTGGATCTCACCTGACACTCCTAGGTACACACCTCTGACACCCCCAGGCACACCTCAGACACCCCAGGTACACCTCTCTGACACTCCCAGGCACACCTCTGCCACCCCAGGCACACCTCCGATACCCCAGGCACACCTCTGACATACCCAGGCATACCTCTGACACTCCCAGGTACCTCTGTCACCCTGATACACCCTAACACCCCACACACCGCTGACACTCCCAGGCACACCGCTGACACTGCCAAGTACACCTCAGACACTGCCAGGTACACCTCAGACACTGCCAGGCACACCTCACACACTCCCAGGTATACCTCAGACACTCCAGTGCACTCCTCTGACACCCCAAGTGCACCTCTGATACCCCAGCACACCTCTGACACTCCCCAGGTACACCCGTGACACTCCCAGGTACACCGCTGACACTCCCAGGTAAACCCTCGATACTCCTAGGTACACCTCTGACACCCCAGGTACAACTCTGACACTTGGTACTTTTCCACACCCCTGCCACACCCTCTGACACCCCAGGTACACATCAGACACCCATGGCACACCCCTGACACCCCAGGCACACCCTCTTCACCCCAGGTCTCCTCCCCTGACACCCCAGGCACACCTCAGACACCCCAGGCACACCTCAGACACCCCAGGACACCTCTGACACTCCCAGGCACACCTCTTGACAATCCTAGGCACACCTCTCAACTCCCAGGTACACCTCTCTCACACTCGGCACTCCTGTGACACTTCGTATTCTTTGACACCCAAGGTACACCTCAGACACTCCCAGGTACACCGCTGACACCCTCAGGTACACCTCTGACACCCATGTACACCTCCCACACCCCAGGTACACCTCAGACACCCCAGGAACCCACTGACACCCCTGGTACACCTCTGACACTCCCAGGTACACCTCTGACACCCCAGGCACACGTCCGATACTCCCAGGTACACCTCTGACACTCTGGCACACCTCTGACACTACAGGTACTCCTCTGTCACTCCCCTGTTACACCTCTAACACTCCATGTACACTTGGACACTCCCAGGTGCACCTCTGACACTCCCAAGCGCACCTCCTGGCAATTCCAGTACCTCTGATACTCCCAGGCAAACTCTACCCCAGGCACATCAGCTGATACCCCAGGTAAACTCCTGATACCCTAGGCACCTCTGACACTCCCAGGTACAACTCTACCCAGTATTTTTCTGACACCCTGCACACCTCTGACACTCCCCAGGCACACATCAGACACCCCAGGCACACCTCTGACACTCCCAGGCACACCGCTGACACCCCAGGCACACCACTGACACTCCCAGGAACCCACTGACACCCTGGCACACCCCTGACACTCCCAGGTACAACTCTGATACTCCCAGGTACACCTCTGACACTCCCATGTACACCTCAGACACCCCAGATACACCCCATACACTCCCAGGCACACTCTCACACTCGCACACCTCTGACACTCATAGGCCACCTCTGACACTCCCAGCACCCCACACCCTCGACACCCCCTGGTCACCTCTGACACCCCAGGCACACCTCCGATACCCCAGGTAAACCTCCGATACCCTAGGCACACCTCTGACACCCAGGCACACCCTCAGACACTCCCTGGTACACCTCTGACACTCCTCAGGCACACCACTGACACCCCAGGTACACCACTGACACTCCCAGGTACACCCCAGACACCCCAGGCACCTCTGACACTCCCCAGGTACACCTCAGACACCCCTGGCACACCTCTGACACTCCCAGGCACACCTCTTTCACCTGGATCTCACCTGACACTCCTAGCTACACCTCAGACACCCCAGGCCACCTCAGACACTCCCAGGCACACCTCTGACACTCCCCAGGCACACCTCTGCCACCCCAGGCACACCCGATACCCCAGGCACACCTCTGACACCCAGGCATACCTCTGACACCCCAGGCACCCTCTGTCACCCCTGATACACCTCTAACACTCAGTGCACACCGCTGACACCCCAGGCACACCGCTGACACTGCCAAGTACACCTCAGACACTGCCAGGCACACCAGACACTGCCAGGTACACCTCACACACCCCAGGCATACCTCAGACACCTGCACCTCTGACACCCCAAGCACCTCTGACACTCCGAGGCACTTCTGACACTCCCAGGCACACCTCAGATACTCCCAGGCACACCGCTGACACTCGGTGTAAACCTCTGATACTCCTAGGTACACCTCTGACACTCCCAGGCACAACTCACACCCGGCATTTTTCTGACACTCCCTGCTACACCTCCTGACACTCCCAGGCACACATCAGACACCCATGGCACACCTCTGACACCCCAGGCACACCTCTTCACTCCCTGGTTCTCCCCTGACACTCCCAGGCACACCTCAGACACTCCCCAGGCACACCCTCAGACACCCCAGGACACCTCTGACACCCCAGGCACACCTCAGACACCCCTAGGCACACCTCTCACCTCCCAGGTACACCTCTCACACTCCCCAGGTACCCTGTGACACCCCTCGCACTTCTTGACACCCAAGGCACACCTCAGACACTCCCAGGCACGCTGACACTCCCAGGCACACCTCCTGACACCCATGTACACCTCCGACACCCCCAGGTACACCTCAGACCCTAGGAACCCACTGACACTCCCTGGTACACCCCTGACACTCCCAGGCACACCTCTGACACTCCCAGGCACACGTCCGATACCCCAGGCACACCTCTGACACTCCCAGGTACACCTCTGACACTCCTAGGTACTCCTCTGTCACTCCCTGTTACACCTCTAACACTCCCATGTACACCGCTGACACCCCAGTGAACTCCTCTGACACTCCCAAGTGCACCTCTGACACTCCCAGGCACTCCTCTGACACTCCCAGGTACACCTCCGACACTCCCAGGTACACTGCTGATACCCAGGTAAACTCCGATACCCTAGGTACACCTCTGACACTCCCAGGTACAACCCTGACACTCCTAGGTATTTTTCCTGACACTCCCTGGTACACCTCTGACACTCCCCAGGTACACCTCTTCACTCCCCTGGTTCTCCCCGACACCCCAGGCACACCTCAGACACCCCAGGCACACCCCAGACACCCCAGGCACACCCTCTGACACCCCATACCCCAGACACTCCCACTTCTTGACACTCCCAGGCACACCTCAGACACCCCCAGTACACACTTCCAGACACTCCCAGGTACACCTCTGACACTCCCAGGCACACTTGACACTCCCAGGCACACCGCTGACACCCCGTGTACACCTCTGACACTCCCAGTGCACTCCACTGACACTCCGGTACACCCTGACACTTGCGACAACTCTGACACTCCCAGGTACACCCTCTGACACACCTCAGACACCCCAGGCACCCACTGACACCCCCTGGTACACCCCTGACACCCCAGGCACACCTCTGACACCCCAGCATCCTGACACCCAGGCACACCTGACACCCAGGCACACCTCTGACACCCCTAGGTACACCTCTGACATCTCCTGGTACACCTCTGACACCCCAGGCACACCGCTGACACTCCCAGGTACACCGCTGACACTGCCACACACCTCAGACACTGCCAGGTACACCTCTGACACTGCCGGTACACCTCACACACCTAGGCACACCTCAGACACTCCAAGGTGCACCTCTGACACCCCAAGTGCACCTCTGACACTCCTGCGCACACCCCTGACACTCCCAGGCACACCTCAGACACCCCAGGCACACCGCTGATACCCCAGGTAAACCTCCGATACCCTAGGCACACCTCTGACACTCCCAGGTACAACTCTGACACTCCTAGTATTTTCACACCCCTGGTACACCTCTGACACCCCAGGCACACATGAGACACCCCTGGCACACCTCTGACACCCCAGGCACACCTCTTCACTCCCTGGTTCTCCCTGACACCCCAGGCACACCTCAGACACTCCCAGGCACACCTCTCAGACACTCCTGTACCTCTGACACTCCCAGGCACTCCTGTGACACTCGTACCTCTTGACACTCCCAGGCACACCTCAGACACCCCAGGTACACTTCAGACACCCCAGGCACACTTGACACCCCCAGGACACACCGCTGACACCCCAGGCACACCTCTGACACTCCCAGAACCCACTGACACCCCCTGGTACACCCCTGACACTCCCAGGAACAACTCCCAGACACCCCACACACCCCATACACCCCCTGCACACTTCCTCACACTCCGTACACCTCCGACACCTGCACACTCTGACACTCCCAGTACACCCCTGACACTCCCAGGCACACCTCTGACACCCCAGGTACTCCACTGACATTCCCGGTACACCTCTGACACTCGGTACACCTCCGATATTCCTGGTGAACACCTGATACTCCCAGGTACACCTTTGAGACTCGTGTACTTCACTGACACTTCCTGGTATACCTCTGACATTCCCAGGTACTCCTCTGACACCCCAGGTACACCTCTAATACCCCAGGTACACTCTGACACTCCCCAGGTCCGCCTCCGACACCCCAGGTACAACCCGACACTCCCAGGTAAACCTCCTGATACCCTAGGTACACCTCTGACACCCCAGGCACACCCCAGACACTCCCAGGCATTCCTCTGACACTCCCTGATACACCTCTGACACCCCAGGCACACCTCAGACACTCCCAGGTACACTTCAAACACTTGGTACACCTCTGACACCCCCAGGCACACCTCTGACACTCCCAGGTACACCGCTGACACCCCAGGTACACCTCTGATACTCCCAGGAACTCCACTGACACTCCCTGGTACAACTCTGACACTCCCAGGCACACCCTGACACCCCAGCACACCTCAGACACTCCCCAGGTACACCGCTGACACTCCCAGGTAAACCTCCGATACCCCAGGCACACCACTGACACCCCAGGCACCTCTGACACCCCAGGCACACCTCTTCACCCCTGGCTCTCCCCTCTGACACCCCAGGCACACCTCACACACCCCAGGCACACCCCAGACACCCCAGGCACACCCTGACACCCCAGGCACACCCCAGACACCCTAGGCACACCTCTCCACCCTCCCAGGCACACCCTCTCACACTCCCAGGCACCCTGTGACACTCGCACTCTTGACACCCAAGGTACACCTCAGACACTCCCAGGTACACCGCTGACACTCGGGCACACCCCTGACACCCATGTACACCTCCGACACCCCAGGTACACCTCAGACACCCCAGAACTCCACTGCCACCCCTGGTACACCCTCTGACACTCCCCAGGTACCCTCTGACACTCCCAGGCACACGTCCGATGCTCCCAGGTACACCTCTGACACCCCAGGTACACCTCTGACACTTAGGTACCTCTGTCACTCCCTGATCACCTCTAACACTCCCAGGTACAACTCTGACACTCCCAGGTAAACCTCGATACCCTAGGTACACCTCTGACACCCAGGAACACCTCAGACACTTAGGTATTCCCTGACACTCTGATACACCTCTGACACCCCAGGTACACCTCAGACACTCCCTGGTACACCTCTGACACTCAGGCACACCCGACACCCAGGACACCCTGACACCCCAGGCACACCTCGACACCCGACACCTCTGACACCCCAGGTACACCTCAGACACTCCCTGGTACACCTCTGACACTCCCCAGGTACACCTCCTTTCACCCCTGGATCTCACCTGACACCCATGCACACCTCAGACCTCCCAGGCACACCTCAGACACCCCAGGTACACCTCTGACACCCCAGGTACACCTCTGCCTCCCAGGCACACCTCCGATACCCCAGTACACCTCCTGACACCCAGCATACCTCTGACACCCTATGCACCCTCTGTCACCCCCGATACACCTCCAACACCCCATGTACACCATGACACCCCAGGCACACCGCTGACACTGCCAAGCACACCTCAGACACTGCCAGGTATACCTCAGACACCGCCAGGTACACCACACACCCTGCATACCTCAGACACTCCAAGGTGCACCTCTGACACCCAAGTGCACCTCTAACACACCCAGGCACACCTCTGACACTCCCAGGCACACCTCAGACACTCCCAGGTACACCGCTGACACTCCCAGGTAAACTCCGATCTTGTACCCTGACACTCCCAGGTACAACTCTGACACTCCTAGGTATTTTCTGACACCCCTGCCACACCTCTGACACCCCGCACACATCAGACACCCATGGCACACCTCTGACACTCCCAGGCACACCCTTTCACCCCTGGTTCCTCCCCTGACACCCCAGTACATCTCAGACACCCCAGGCACACCCCAGACACCCCCAGGACACCTCACACTCCCAGGTACACCTCAGACACTCCTAGGAACACCTCTCACCTCCCAGGCACACCTCTCACACTCCTAGGCACTCTTGTGACACTCCCTCGTACTTCTTTGACACTCCAAGGTACACCTCAGACACTCCCAGGTACACCGCTGACACTCCCAGGTACACCTCTGACACCCATGTACACCTCCGACACCCCAGGTACACCTCAGACACTCCCAGGAACCCACTGCCACCCTGGTACACCCCTGACACTCCCAGGTACACCTCTGACACCCCAGGCACACGTCCGATGCCCCGCACACCTCTGACACCCCAGGTACACCTCTGACACCCTAGGTACCCTCTGTCACTCCCTGATACACCCCTAACACCCCAGGTACAACCCGACACTTGCAAACCTCCGATACTCCTAGGTACACCTCTCTGACACTCCCAGGAACACCTCAGACACTCCCAGGTATTCCTCTGACACTCCCTGATACACCTCTGACACCCCAGGCACACCTCAGACACTCCCTGTACACCTCTGACACCTCAGGCACACCACTGACACCCCAGTACACCACTGACACCCCAGGTACACCTCAGACACTCCCCAGGCACACCTGACACTCCCAGGCACACCCCAGACACCCCTGGCACACCCTGACACCCCAGGCACACCTCTTCACCCCCTGATCTCACCTGACACTCCAAGGTACACCTCAGACTCCTCCCAGCACACCTCTGTGACACCCCAGGCACACCCTGACACTCCCAGGCACACCTCTGCCTCCCAGGTACACCTGATACTCCCAGGTACACCTCTGACATACCCATATACCTCTGACACTTAGTACTCCTCTGTCACTCCCTGATACACCTCTAACACTCCCCATGCACACCATTGACACTCCCAGGCACCCGCTGACACTGCCAAGCACACCCTGTGACACTGCCAGGCACACCCCAGACACTGCCAGGTACACCTCACACACCCCAGGCATACCTCAGACACCTGCAGTGCACCTCTGACACCCCAAGTGCACCTCAACACACCCAGGCACACCTCTGACACCCCAGGTACACCTCAGACACTCCCAGGTACAGCTGACACTCCCAGGTAAACCTCCGATACCCTAGGTACACCTCTGACACTTGCGTCAACTCTGACACCCTAGGTATTTTCACTCCCTGCTGCCCTCCTGACACTCCCAGGTACACATCAGACACTCCATGGTACACCTCTGACACTCCCAGGTACACCTCTTTCACTCCCTGGCCTCCCCTGACACCCCAGGCACATCCCAGACACCCCGCACACCCTGTGACACCCCAGGGACACCTCTGACACCCCAGGTACACCTCAGACACCCTAGGCACCTCCCCACCCTCCCAGGCACACCTCTCACACCCTAGGCACCCTGTGACACCCCTCGTACTTGACACCCAAGGCACACCCCCGGACACCCCAGGCACACCGCTGACACCCCCAGGCACACCTCTGACACCCATGTACACCTCCGACACCCCAGCAGGCACACCTCAGACACCCCAGGAACTCCACTGACACCCTCTGCACACCCCTCTGACACTCCCAGGTACACCTCTGACACTCCCAGGTACACGTCCGATACTCCCAGGTACACCTCTGACACCCTGTACACCTCCTGACACTACCAGGTACCTCTCTGTCACTCCCCTGTTACACCTCTAACACTCCCATGTACACCGCTGACACCCCAGGCACACCGCTGACACCTCACACCCCAGACACCGCCAGGTACACCCTCAGACACTGCCTGGCACACCTCACACACCCCAGGCATACCTCAGACACTCAAGGTGCACCTCTGACACCCCAAGTGCACCTCCTAACACACCCAGGCACACCTCTGACACTCCCCAGGTACACCTCAGACACTCCCAGGTACACCGCTGACACTCCTGGTAAACCTCCGATACTCCTAGGTACACCCTCTGACACTCCAGGTACAACTCTGACACTTCCTAGGCATTTTCTGACACCCCTGCCACACCTCTGACACTCCCATGTGCACATCAGACACTCCATGGTACACCTCTGACACTCCCAGGTACACCTCTTCACCCTGGTTCCTCCCCTGACACCCCAGGCACATCCCAGACACCCCAGGCACACCCAGACACCCCAGGACACCCTGACACCCCAGGCACACCCCACACCCTAGGCACACCCCCACCCTCCCAGGCACACTTCCTGACACCCCAGGCACTCCCTGACACTCCCTGTACTTTGACACTCCAAGGTACACCTCAGACACTCCCAGGCACACCGCTGACACTCCCCGTGCACACCTCTGACACTCCATGCACACCTCCGACACTCAGACACTAGACACTCCCAGAACTCCACTGACACTCCCTGGTACACCCCTGACACTCCCAGGCACACCCTGACACCCCAGGTACACGTCCGATACTCCCAGGTACACCTCTGACACTCCCAGGTACACCTCTGACACTCACAGGTACCTCTGTCACTCCCGTTACACCTCTAACACTCCCATGTACACCGCTGACACTCCCCAGGCACACCGCTGACACTGCCAAGCACACCTCAGACACTGCCAGGCACACCCCAGACACTGCCATGCACACCTCACACACCCCAGGCACACCTCAGACACCCAAGGCACCTCTGACACCCCAAGTGCACCTCTGACACCCCAGGCACACCTCTGACACTCCCAAGTACACTCAGACACTCGGTACACATACTCCAGGTAAACCTCCATACTCCTAGGTACACCTCTGACACTCCCAGGTACAACTCTGACACTCCCAGGCATTTTCTGACACCCCTGGTACACCTCCTGACACTCCCAGGCACACATCAGACACCCCTGGCACACCTCTGACACCCCAGGCACACCCTTCACCCTGGTTCCTCCCCTGACACCCTGCACACCCTTGACACCCCAGGCACACCCCAGACACTCTGCGTACACCTTGTCCCAGGCACCCTGTGACACCTCTCCCCTGCACTCTTTGACACCTGCACACCCCAGACACCCTGGTACACTTCCAGACACCCCAGGTACACCTCTGACACTCCCAGGCACACCTCTGACACTCCCAGGTACACCGCAGACACCAGTACACCTCTGACACTCCCAGGAACTCACCTGACCTCCCTGATACACCCCTACACTCTCAGGTACAACTCTGACACTCCCAGGCACACCTCTGACACTCCCTGTACACCTCAGACACTCCCAGATACACCCCATACACTCCCAGGTACACTTCTCACACTCGCAGGTCACCTCCGACACTCCCAGGTACACCTTTGACCTCCCAGGTACACCTCTGACACTCCCAGGTACACCTCCGATATTCCCAGGAACACCTCTGATACTCCCAGGTACCTTTGAGACTCCCAGGTGCTTCACTGACACTTCCTGGTATACCTCTGACATTCCCAGGTACTCCTCTGACCTCCCAGGTATACCTCTAATACTCCCAGGTGCACCTCTGACACTCCAGGTCGCCTCCGGCACTCCCAGGTACAACTCCGGCACTCCCAGGTAAACCTCCGATACTCCTAGGTACACCTCTGACACTCCCAGGTACACCTCCTGACACTCCGAGGTATTCCTCTGACACTCCCTGATACACCTCTGACCTCCCAGGTACACCTCAGACACTCCCTGGTACCTCTGACACCTCAGGTACACCACTGACACTCCCAGGTACACCACCGAACCTCCCAGGTACACCTCAGACACTCCCAGGTACCTCTGACACTCCCAGGTACACTCGACACTCCCAGGTACCTCAGACACTCCCAGGTACACCTCCTGACACTCCCAGGTATTCCTGTGACACTCCCTCGTACTTCTTGACACTCCCAGGTACACCTCAGACACTCCAAGTACCTTCAGACACTCCCAGGTACACCTCTGACCTCCCAGGCACACCTCTGACCTCCCAAGGTACACCTCAGACCTCCCAAGTACACCGCTGACACTCCCATGCCTCTGACACTCCCAGGAACTCCACTGACAATCCCAGGTACACCTCTGACACTCCCAGATACACCTCTGACACTCCCATGTACACCTCAGACACTCCCAGATACACCCATACCTCCCAGGCCACTTGTCACACCCGCAGGTACACCGCCGACACTCCCAGATCAGCTCACCACCTCCCAGGTACCTCTGACACTCCCAGGTACACCTCTACTTCCCAGGTCTCCCGCAACATTCCCAGTACACCTCTGACACTCCCAGGTACACATCCGATATTCCCAGAACAACTCCGATACTCCCAGGTACACCTTTGAGACTCCCAGGTACTTCACTGACATTTCCTGGTATACCTCTGACATTCCCAGGTACTCCCCTGACACTCCCAGGTACACCTCTAATACTCCCAGGTACACCTCTGACACTCCCA
Organism: Homarus americanus; assembly: GCF_018991925.1. Taxonomy (NCBI): domain Eukaryota; kingdom Metazoa; phylum Arthropoda; class Malacostraca; order Decapoda; family Nephropidae; genus Homarus; species Homarus americanus. The sequence goes on from NW_024713821.1 coordinate 16,405, forward strand.
CGTCCGCCTTCGACACTCCCAGGTACAACTCCGACACTCCCAGGTAAACCTCCGATACTCCTAGGTACACCTCTGACACTCCCAGGTACACCTCTGACACTCCTAGGAATTCCTCTGACTCCCTGATCACCTCTGACACTCCCAGGTACACCTCAGACACTCCCTGGTACCTCTGACACTCTCAGGTACACCACCGCACCTCCCAGGTACCTGCCCTCCCAGGTAGCCTCAGACACTCCCAGTGCATCTCTGACCTCCCAGGTGAACCTCAGACACTCCTGGTACACCTCTGACCTCCCAGGTACACCTCTTTCACTCCCTGGATCTCACCTGACTCTCCTAGGTACACCTCAGACACTCCCAGGTACATCTCAGACCTCCCAGGTACCTCTGCACTCCCAGGTACACCTCTGCCACTCCCAGGTACACCTCCGATACTTCCAGGTACACCTCTGACATACCAGGTACCTCTGACACTCCTAGGTACACCTCTGTCCTCCCTGATACCTCTAACACTCCCATGTACACCGCTGAAACTCCCAGGTACACCATGACACTGCCAAGTACACCTCAGACACTGCCAGGAACACCTCAGACACTGCCAGGTACACCTCACACACTCCCAGGTATACCTCAGACACTCCAAGGTGCACCTCTGACACTCCCAAGTGCACCTGTGACACTCCCAGGCACATCTCACACTCCAGGTACCTCAGACACTCCCAGGTACACCGCTCACACTCCCAGGTAAACCTCCGATACTCCTAGGTACACTCTGCAATTCCAGGTAACTCTGACACTCCTAGGTATTTTTTGACACTCCCTGGTACCTCTGACACTCCCAGGTACATCAGACACTCCATGGTACACCTCTGACACTCCCAGGTACACCTCTTTTCCTCCTGGTTCTCCCCTGACATTCCCAGGTCCACCTCAGAAACTCCCAGGTACATCAGACACTCCCAGGACACCTCTGACCTCCCAGGTACACCTCACACACTCCTGGGTACACCTCTCACCCTCCCAGGTACCTCTCCACTCCCAGGTACTCCTGTGACACTCCCTCGTGCTTCTTTGACACTCACGGTACCTCAGACCACTCCAGGTACAGCGCTGACACTCCCAGGTACACTCTCCATGTACACCTCCACCGCCTCCCAGGTACACCTCAGACACTCCAGGAACTCCTGACACTCCTGGTGCCTCCGATATTCCCAAGAACAACTCTGATACTCCCAGGTACACCTTTGAGGCTCCCAGGTACTTCACTGACACTTCCTGGTATACCTCTGACATTCCCAGGTACTCCTCTGGCCTCCCGGTACACCTCTCTCCAGGTACCTCTGACCTCCCGTCCGCCTCCAAACCTCCAGGTGCCTGCTCCGGCCTCCCAGGTAAACCTCCGATACTCCTAGGTACCTGACCTCCCAGGTACACCTCCCACCTCCTGGGTATTCCTCTGACACTCCTGTGATACCTCTGACATCCCAGGTACCTCAGACCTCCGTGGTACACCTCCTGACCTCTCAGGTACACCTGACCTCCCAGGTACAGCCTCCAGGTATCTCAGACCTCCAGGTACCTCCCAGCCTCCCAGGTACCTCTTTTCTCCCTGGATCTCACCTGACTCTCCTAAGTACCTCCAGACACTCCCAGGTACACCTCAGACACTCCCAGGCTACACCTCTGACACTCCCAGGTACACCTCTGCCACTCCCAGGTACCTCCGATACTCCCAGGTACACCTCTGACACTCCAGGTATACCTCTGACACTCCTAGGTACTCTCTTCCTCCCTGATACACCTCTGCCTCCCGCCATGACACCGCCCAGACTCCCGATTGCCCAACAAGTACACCTCAGACACTGCCAGGTGCACCTCAGACACTGCATGGTACACCTCACACCTCCTGGGTACACCTCTCCCCTCCCAGGTACAGCTCTCACTCCCAGGTACTCCTGTGACCTCCCTCATGCTTCTTTGACACTCCCAGGTACACCTCAGACACTCCCAGGTACACCGCTGGCCTCCCAGGTACACCTCTGACACTCCATGTACACCTCCGACACTCCAGGTACCTCAGGAACCTCCCAGGAACTCCACAGACACTCCTGGTACACCCCTGACCTCCCAGGTACCTCTGACACTCCCAGGTACGTCGTCTCCCAGGTACACCTCTCAACCTCCCAGTACCTCTGCACTCCTAGGTACTCCTCTGTCACTCCTGTTACACCTCCTGCTCCCATGTACTCCTCTGACCTCCCAGGTACACCGCTGACACTGCCGTGCCTCCAGACACTGCCAGGTACACCTCCAGACATTGCCAGGTACACCTCACACACTCCCAGGTACACCTTAGACACTCCAGGCACCTCCCCAGCACTCCCAAGTGCACCTCTGACACTCCCAGGCACCTCTGACACTCCCAGGTACACCTCGAACCTCCCAGGCCACACCGCTGATACTCCCAGGTAACCTCCGATACTCCTAGGTACACCTCTGACCTCCCAGGTACAACTCTGACACTCCTAGGTATTTTCTGACACTCCTGGTACACCTCTGACACTCCCAGGTACATCAGACACTCCTGGTACACCTCTGAGCCTCCCAGGTACACCTCTCTCACTCCTGGTTCCCCTGACCTCCCAGGTACACCTCCAGACACTCCCAGGTACACCTCAGACACTCCCAGGTACACCTCTGACACTCCCAGGTACTCCTGTGACACTCCCTCATGCTTCTTTGGCTTCCCAGGTACCTCAGACCTCCCAGGCTGCTTGAACACTCCCAGGTACACCTCTGACACTCCCAGGCACACCTCTGACACTTCCAGGTACACCGCTGACACTCCAGGTACACCTCTGACCTCCCAGGAACTCCACTGACACTCCCTGGTACACCCCTGACCTCCCAGGTACAACTCTGACCTCCCCAGGTACCTCCTGACACTCCCATGTACCTCTGACACTCCCAGATACACCACATACACTCCCAGGTACACTTCTCACGCCTCACAGGTACACCTCCGACACTCTCCAGGTACACCACTGACACTCCAGGTACACCACTGCCACTCCCAGGTATCTCAGACACTCCCAGGTACATCTCTGACACTCCCAGGTGAGCCTCAGACACTCCTGGTACACCTCTGACACTCCCAGGTACACCTCTTTCTCCTGGATCTCACCTGACTCTCCTAGGTACACCTCAGACACTCCCAGGTACATCTCCAACCTCCAGGTACACCTCTGACACTCCCAGGTACACCTGCCTCCCAGGTACACCTCCGATACTTCCAGTACACCTCTGACATACCAGGATATACCTCTGACACTCCTAGTACCTCTGTCACTCCCTGATACACCTCTAACCTCCCATGTACCGCCCAGACACTCCCAGGTACACCGCTGACACTGTACCTCAGACACTGCCAGGTACACCTCCAACACTGCCAGGTACACCTCCACACACACTCCCAGGTATCACCTCAGGCACTCAGGTGCCTCTGCACTCCCAAGTGCACCTCTGACCTCCCAGGCACATCTGACACTCCCAGGTACACCTCAGACCTCCCAGGTGCCCTCAGCACTCCCAGGTAAACCTCCGATACTCCTAGGTACACCTCTGATCCCAGGTACCTCTGAGCTCCCTAGGTGTTTTTATGATACTCCTGGTACACCTCTGACCTCCCAGTACATCAGACACTCCATGGTACACCTCTGACACTCCAGGTACACCTCTTTCACTCCTGGTTCTCCCCCAACACTCCCAGGTCACCTCAGAACACTCCCAGGTACACATCCAGACACTCCCAGGTGACACCTCTGACCTCCCAGGTACATCTCACACACTCCCTAGGTACACCTCTCACCCTCCCAGGTACACCTCTCCACTCCAGGCCTCCTGTGACCTCCCTCGTGCTTCTTTGACACTCCAAGGTACACCTCAGACACTCCCAGGTGCACATGACACTCCCAGGTACTTCTGACACTCCATGTGCCTCCGACACTCCCAGGTGACACCTCAGACACTCCAGAACTCACTGACACTCCTGTGCACCCCTGACCTCCCAGGTACACCTCTGACACTCCCAGGTACCGTCCAGTCTCCCAGGTACACCTCTCACACTCCCAGGTACACCTCTGACACTCCTAGGTACTCCTCTGTCACTCCTTGATACACCTCTGACACTCCCATGTACACCGCCCAGCACTCCCAGGTACACCGCTGCACCTGCCAAGTGCACCTCCGAACACCAGGTACCTCAGACACCTGCCAGGTACACCTCCCACACACCTCCCATGTACTCAGACACTCCCAGGCACACCTCCGATACTCCCTAGGTACACCTCTGAACACTCCAGGTACAACTCTGACACTCCCCTAATTTTCCTGACTTGCTCCCCTGTTACACCTCTGACACTCCCAGTACACATCAGACACCACCCCTGACCTCCCAGGTACACCTCTTTCACTCCCTGGTTCTCCCCTGACCTCCCAGGTACATCAGACACCACCTGACCTTCCCAGGTACACCTCCCAACCTCCCAGGCTCACTGACATTCCCTGTTTACCTTGACACTCCCAGGTACACCTCCGATATTCCCAGGAACACCTCCGTGCTCCCAGGTACACCTTTGAGACTCCCAGGTACTTCACTGACACTTCCTGGTATACCTCTGACATTCCCATGTCCTCCTCTGCCTCCCAGGTACACCTCTGTACTCCCGTGCACACCTCTGACATTCCAAGTCCGCCTCCGACACTCCCAGGTACACCTCCGACACTCCCAGGTATTCCTCTGACTCTCCCTGATACACCTCCCAGCACTCCCAAGTACCTCAGACACTCCCTGGTACACCTCTGACACTCTCAGGTACACCACACTGGCATTCCAGGTACACCACCCAGCACTCCCAGGTACACCTCAGACACTCCAGGTACACCTCCTGACCTCCCAGGTACACCTCAGCCTCCCTGGTACCTCCTGACACTCCCAGGTACACCTCTTTCACTCCTGAGATCTCACCTGTTACTCCCAGGTCACCTCAGACATCCCAGGTACACCACTGACACTCTCAGGTACACCACTGACCTCCCAGGTACACCTCTGACACTCCAGGTACAAGTCTGAGCACTCCCAGGTACTCTCTGACCTCCTGGTACACACCCGCTTGCTCCCAGGTACACCTCAGACACTCCCAGGTACACCTGTCACCTCCCAGGTACACCTCTGACACTCCCAGGTGCCTCTCACACTCCCAGGTACTCTTGTCGACTCTGCCTGGTACTTCTCTGACACTCCCAGGTACACCTCAGACACTCCCAGGTACACATCAGACACTACTCCCAGATACACCCCACTTACACTCCCAGGTACACTTCTCACACTCGCAGGCCACCTCCGACACTCCCAGGTACACCTTTGGCCTCCCAGGTACACCTCCTGACATGCTCCCAGGTACACCTCCGATATTCCCAGGAACACCTCTGATGCTCCCAGGTACCTTTGAGACTCCCAGGTGCTTCACTGACACTTCCTGGTATGCCTCCTGACGTTCCCAGGTGCTCCTCTGACCTCCCCAGGTATGCCTCTAATGCTCCCAGGTGCACCTCTGACACTCCAGATCGCCTCCGGCTTGCTCCCAGGTACAACTCCGGCACTCCCAGGTAAACCTCCGATACTCCTGGGCCCACCTCCTGACACTCCCAGGTACACCTCCTGACACTCCGAGGTATTCCTCTGACACTCCCTGATACACCTCTGACCTCCCAGGTACACCTCAGACACTCCCTGGTACCTCTGACACCTCAGGTACACCACTGACACTCCCAGGTACACCACCCAACCTCCCAGGTACACCTCAGACACTCCCAGAGTACCTCTGACACTCCCAGGTACACTGGACACTCCCAGGTACCTCAGACACTCCCCAGGTACACCTCCTGACACTCCCAGGTATTCCTGTGACACTCCCTCGTACTTCTTGACACTCCCAGGTACACCTCAGACACTCCAAGTGCCTTCAGACACTCCCAGGTACACCTCCTGACCTCCCAGGCACACCTCCTGACCTCCCACTGCAGGTGCACCTCAGACCTCCCAAGTACACACGCTGACACTCATGCCTCTGACACTCCCAGGAACTCCACCTGACCAATCTGGGTACACCTCTGACCTCCCAGATACACCTCTGACTTGCTCCCATGTACACCTCAAACACTCCCAGATACACCCATACCTCCCAGGCCACTTGTCACACCCGCAGGTACACCGCCGACACTCCCAGGTCTGCTCACCAACCTCCCAGGTACCTCCTGACACTCCCAGGTACACCTCTGCTTGCCCAGGCCTCCCGCAACATTCCCAGTACACCTCTGACACTCCCAGTACACATCCGATATTCCCAGAACAACTCCCGATACTCCCAGGTACACCTTTGAGACTCCCCAGGTACTTCACTGACATTTCCTGGTATACCTCTGACATTCCCAGGTACTCACCTGACACTCCCAGGTACACCTCTAATACTCCCAGGTACACCTCTGACACTCCCACGTCCCCGCCTTCGACACTCCCGGGTACAACTCCGACACTCCCAGGTAAACCTCCGATACTCCTAGGTACACCTCTGACACTCCCAGGTAGTGCACCTCTGACACTCCTAGGAATTCCTCTGGCTCCCTGACCACCTCTGGCCTCCCAGGAACACCTCAGACACTCCCTGGTACCTCTGACACTCTCAGGTACACCACCCCAGCCTCCCAGGTACCTGCCCTCCCAGGTAGCCTCAGACACTCCCAGTGCATCTCTGACCTCCCAGGTGAACCTCAGGCCTCCTGGTACACCTCCCGGCCTCCCAGTGCCACCTCTTTCACTCCCTGGATCTCACCTGACTCTCCTAGAGTACACCTCAGGCCTCCCAGGTACATCTCAGGCCTCCCAGGTACCTCAGCACTCCCAGGTACACCTCTGCCACTCCCAGGTACACCTCCGATACTTCAGGTACACCTCCTGACATGCCAGGTGCCTCTGACACTCCTAGGTACACCTCTGTCCTCCCTGATGCCTCTAACACTCCCATGTACACCGCTGAAACTCCCAGGTACACCATGACACTGCCAAGTACCCCTCAGACACTGCCAGGAACACCTCCGGAACACTGCCAGGTACACCTCACACACTCCCAGGTATACCTCAGACACTCCAAGGTGCACCTCTGACACTCCCAAGTGCACCTGTGACACTCCCAGGCACATCCCAGCACTCCAGGTACCTCAGACACTCCCAGGTACACCGCCCCAGCACTCCCAGCTAAACCTCCCGATACTCCTAGAGTGCACTCGGCAATTCCAGGTAACTCTGACACTCCCTAGGTATTTTTGTGACACTCCCTGGTACCTCTGACACTCCCAGGTACATCAGACACTCCATGGTACACCTCTGACACTCCCAGGTACACACTCTTTTCCTCCTGGTTCTCCCCTGACATTCCCAGGTCCCCACCTCAGAAACTCCCAGGTACATCAGACACTCCCAGGACACCTCCTGACCTCCCAGGTACACCTCACACACTCCTGGGTACACCTCTCACCCTCCCAGGTACCTCTCCACTCCCAGGTGCTCCTGTGACACTCCCTCGTGCTTCTTTGACACTCAAGAGGCACCTCAGACACTCCCAGGTACACCGCCTGACACTCCCAGGTACACCTCTGACACTCCATGTACACCTCCGACACTCCCAGGTACACCTCAGACACTCCAGAACTCCACTGACACTCCTGGTACACCCCTGACCTCCCAGGTACCTCTGACACTCCCAGGTACACGTCCGATACTCCAGGTACCTCTGACACTCCCAGGTACACCTCTGACACTCTAGGTACTCCTCTGTCACTCCTTGATACACCTCTAACACTCCCATGTACACCATGACACTCCCAGGTACACCGCTGACGCCAGTACACCTCAGACACTGCCAGGTACACCTCAGACACTGCCAGGTACACCTCACACACTCCCAGGTACACCTCAGACACTCCCAGGCACAACTCCGATACTCTAAATCTCTGACACTCCCAGGTACAACTCTGACACTCTAGGTATTTTCTGACACTCCCTGGTACACCTCTGACACTCCAGGTACACATCAGACACCTGACACTCCCAGGTACACCTCTTTCACTCCCTGGTTCTCCCCTGACACTCAGGTACAACTCAGACACTCCCAGGTAAACCTCTGACACTCCCAGGTACACCTCTGACACTCCCAGGTACTCCTGTGACCTCCCTCGTACTTCTTTGACACTCCAGGTACACCTCAGACACTCCAGGTGCACCAGACACTCCCAGGTACACCTCTGACACTCCCAGGCACACCTCTGACACTCCCAGGTACACCGCTGACACTCCCAGGTACACCTCTGACACTCCCAGGAACTCCACTGACACTCCCTGGTACACCCCTGACACTCCCAGGTACAACTCTGACACTCCCAGGTACACCTCTGACACTCCCATGTACACCTCAGACACTCCCAGATACACCACATACACTCCCAGGTACACTTCTCACACTCGCAGGTACACCTCCGACACTCGCAGGTACACCTCTGACACTCCCAGGTACACCTCTGACACTCCCAGGTACACCTCTGACACTCCCAGGTACTCCACTGACATTCCCTGGTACCCTTTGACACTCCCAGGTACACCTCCGATATTCCCAGGAACACCTCCGATACTCCCAGGTACACCTTTGAGACTCCCAGGTACTTCACTGACACTTCCTGGTATACCTCTGACACTCTCAGGTACACCACTGACACTCCCAGGTACACCACTGCCACTCCCAGGTATACCTCAGACACTCCCAGGTACATCTCTGACACTCCCAGGTAGACTTCAGACACTCCCTGGTACACCTCTGACACTCCCAGGTACACCTCTTTCACTCCCTGGATCTCACCTGACTCTCCTAGGTACACCTCAGACACTCCCAGGTACATCTCAGACACTCCCAGGTACACCTCTGACTCCAGGTACACCTCTGCCACTCAGGTACACCTCCGATACTTCAGGTACACCTCTGACATTCCCAGGTATACCTCTGACACTCCCTAGGTACACCCCTGTCACTCCCTGATACACCTCTAACACTCCCATGTACACCGTGACACTCCCAGGTACACCGCCTGACACTGCCAAGTGCACCTCAGACACTGCCAGGAACACCTCAGACACTGCCAGGTACACCTCACACACACTCCCAGGTATACCTCAGACACTCAGGTGCCTCTGACCTCCAAGTGCACCTGTGACACTCCCAGGCACACATCTGACCTCCCAGGTACACCTCAGACACTCCCAGGTACACCGCTGACACTCCCAGGTAAACCTCCGATACTCCTAGGTACCACTCTGACAATCCCAGGTACAACTCTGACCTCCTAGGTATTTTGCTTGCTCCCTGGTACACCTCTGACACTCCCACGTACACATCAGACACTCATGGTACACCTCTGACCTCCCAGGTACACCTCTTTCCTCCCGTGGTTCTCCCCTGACCTCCCAGGTCCACCTCAGCACTCCCAGGTACCCTTGAACCTCCCAAGGACACCTCTGAACCTCCCAGGTACACCTCACACACCTCTGGGTACACCTCCCACCCTCCCAGGTACACCTCACACTCCCAGGTACTCTGTGACACTCCCTCGTGCTTCTTTGACACTCCAAGGTACCTCAGACACTCCCAGGTACACCGCTGCACTTGCTCAGGTACACCTCTGACACTCCATGTACACCTCCGACACTCCCAGGTACACCTCAGACACTCCAGGAACTCCACTGACACTCCCTGGTACACCCTGACACTCCAGGTACACCTCTGACCTCCCAGGTACACGTCCGTGCTCCCAGGTACACCTCTGACACTCCCAGGTACACCTCTGACTCCCTAGGTACTCCTCTGTCACTCTGATACACCTCCTAACACTCCCATGTACACCGCTGACACTCCCAGGTACACCGCTGAACTGATACCCCTCAGACACTGCCAGGTACACCTCAGACACTGCCAGTACACCTCCACACACACTCCCAGGTACACCTCAGACACTCCCAGGCACACCTCCGATACTCCTAGGTACACCTCTGACCTCCCAGGTAACTCCTGACACTCCCTGGTATTTTTCTGACACTCTGGTACCTCTGACGCTCCCAGGTACACATCAGACACCTCTGACACTCCCAGGTACACCTCTTTCACTCCCTGGTTCTCCCCTGACACTCCCAGGTACACCTCAGACACTCCCAGGCAAACCTCTGACTCCCAGGCACACCTCTGAGCCTCCCAGGTACTCCTGTGACACTCCCTCGTCTTCTTTGACACTCCAGGTACCTCCAGACACTCCCAGGTACACTGCAGAACCTCCAGGTACACCTCTGACCTCCCAGGCACACTTTTGACCTCCCAGGTACACCGCTGACACTCCCAGGTACACCTCTGACCTCCCAGGAACTCACTGACACTCCTGGTACCCCCTGACACTCCCAGGTGCAACTCTGACCTCCCAGGTACACCTCTGACACTCCCATGTACCCCTCAGACACTCCCAGATACACCCACATACACTCCCAGGCACACTTCTCCCACTCCCAGGTACACCTCCGACACTCCCAGGTACACCTCTGACCTCCCAGGTACCTCTGACACTCCCAGGTACACCTCTGACACTCCCAGGTACTCCACTGACATTCCCTGGTACCTTGACACTCCAGGTACACCTCCGATATTCCCAGGAACACCTCCGATACTCCCAGGTACACCTTGAGACTCCCAGGTACTTCACCCAGCTTCCTGGTATGCCTCCTGACATTCCATGTACTCCTCTGACCTCCCAGGCACCTCCTATTACTCCCAGGTACACCTCTGACATTCCCAGGTTCGCCTCCGACACTCTCCAGGTACAACTCCGACACTCCCAGGAATTCTCTGACTCTCTGATACACCTCTGACACTCCCAGTACACCTCAGACACTCCCTGGTACACCTCTGACACTCTCAGGCACACCACTGACACTCCCAGGTACACCAACACTCCCAGGTACCTCAGATACTCCAGGCACACCTCTCAACACTCCAGGTACCTCAGACACTCCCTGGCACCTCTGACCTCCCAGGTACCTCTTTCACTCCCTGGATCTCACCTGTTACTCCTAGGCACACCTCAGACTCTCCCAGGTACACCACCGACACCTCTCAGGTACACCACTGACACTCCAGGTACACCTCTGACACTCCAGGTACAAGTCTGACACTCCCAGGTACTCCTCTGACACTCCTGGTCACACCCTGACACTCCCAGGTACACCTCAGACACTCTGGTACACCTCTCACACTCCCAGGTACACCTCCACACTCCCAGGTCACTCTTGTGACTCTCTGGTACTTCTCTGACCTCCCAGGTACACCTCAGACACTCCCAGGTACACCTCTGACACTCCAGGCACACCTCTGACCTCCCAGGTACACCGTGACACTCCAGTACACCTCTGACACTCCATGTACACCTCCAACCTCCCAGTTACACCTCTGACACTCCCAGGTACTCACTGACACTCCCTGGCCACACCTGACCTCCCAGGTACACCTCTGACACTCCTCGTGCTCCTCTGTCACTCCCTGATACACCTGCACCCTCTGCTCCATGTGCACCATGACACTCCCAGGTACACCGCTGACACTGCCAAGTACACCTCGAACTTTTCAGGTACACCTCAGGCCACTGCCAGGTACCTCACACACTCCCAGGTACACCATGACACTCCAGGTGCACCTCTGACACTCCCAAGTGCACCTCTGGCACTCCCAGGTACACCTCCGCTTGCTCCCAGGTACCTCCGACACTCAGGTGCCACTTCTGCACTCAGGTGCCCTCCGACATTCCCAGGTACAACTCCGACACTCCCAGGTAAACCTCCGATACCCTAGGTACCCCTCTTGACACTTCCAGTTACAACTCTGACACTCCTGGGTATTTTCTGACACTCCTGGTACCTCCCAGCACTCCCAGGTACACATCGGGCACTCCTGGTACACCTCTGACACTCCCAGGTACACCTCTTTCACTCCTAAGTTCTCCCCTGACACTGCACACCTCAGACACACCAGGAGTCACCTCTGACACTCCCAGGTACACCTCAGACACTCCCTAGGTACACCTCTGCACCCACCTCCCAGGCCCACACCTCTACACTCCCAGGCACTCTGTGGCACTCCTCTAAGCCACTTCATGGGCCTCCCAGGTACACCTCAGACTTGCTCCCAGGTACACTTTGGAGCACTCTGGGTACATCTCTGACTCTCCCAGGCACACCTCTGACCTCCAGGTACAACTCTGACACTCCCAGGTACACCTCCCAGCACTCCTTGCTTTGCACCTCCAGACACTCCCAGATACACCCCCTTTTTTTTTGCTCCCAGGTACACTTCTCAAACTTGCAGGTACCTCCGACCTCCCAGGTACACCTCTGAGCCTCCCAGGCACACCCCTGACACTCCCAGGTACACCTCTGACACTCCCCATGTACTCCACAGCATTCCCCGTTACACCTCTGACCTCCCAGGTACACCTCCACGATATTCCCAGGAACACCTCAGACACTCCTAGATACACCTCTCCCACTCCAGGTACACCTGTCGCATTCCCAGGCCCACTCCTGTGACACTCCTTGAGTACATCTCAGCCTCCCAGGTACACCTCTGACACTCCAGGTACGCCTCTGACACTCCCAGGTACACCTCTACTACTCCCAGGTACCTCCGTGCTCCCAGTACCTCTGACACTCCAGGTACTCATCCTGACCTCCCTGGTTCACCTCTGAGACTCCCAGGTACACCTTTGACACTCCCTGGTGCACCTCCGATATTCCCAGGTACGTCCAAATATTCCCCAGGTACACATCCGTGCTCCCAGGTACACCTTTGAATACAGGCACTTCACTGACAATTCCTGAAAGTAGAGACCTCTGAGCACATTCCCCGGAGTGCTCTCCTGATGCTCCCAGGTGCACCTCCTGACACTCCCAGGTCACCTCAGCACTCAGTACAACTCCGGCCTCCCACGGGCTAAACCTCGTGCTCTAGGTACACCTCTGGCCTCCAGGTACACACTCTGACAAACCTAGGTATTCTCTGACACTCCCTCGTACACCTCTGGCCTCCCAGGTACACCTCAGACACTCCAGGTACACCTCCCAGCCGCCCAGGTACACCTCTGTCCTCCTGGTTTCTCCTGGGCCTCCCATTGCCTCAGGCACTCACAGGCCACCACTCACCCTGCCAGGTACACCTCTGACACTCCATGTGCTCCTCCGACACTCCCAGGTACACCACCTGACACTGCCAGGTACCTCTGACAATCCATGTACACCTCCGACACTCCAGGTACACCTCTGACCTCCCAGGTGCTCCCTGACCTCCCCTGGTACACACCCCTGACACTCCAGGTACACACTCTGACAATCCTAGGTACTCTCTGTCGCTCCTGATACACCTCTAACACTCCCATGTACCACCCCAACTTGCTCCCAGGTACACCGCCTGACACTGCCAAGTACACCTCAGACACTGCCAGGTACACCTCAGGCCTGCCAGGTGCACCACACACACACTCCCAGGTACACCAGCACTCCCAGGTGCACCTCTGAAACTCCCAAAGTGCCTCTGACACTCCCAGGTACACCTCCGACACTCCCAGGTACACCTCCGACACTCCAGGTACACTTCTCACACTCCCAGGTACACCTCCGACATTCCCAGGTAACTCCGGCCTCCCAGGTAAGCCTCCAGTCTCCTACTGTTGCCTCTGGCCCAGGTACAACTCTAACACTCCTGGGTATTTTTCTGGCACTCCCTGGTACACCTTTGACACTCCCAAGGTACATCAGACCTCCCTGGCTCAGCTTGCCTTCCAGGTACCTCTTTCACTCCCTGGTTTCTCCCCTGACACTCAAGGTACACCTCACTTACCTCCCAGAGTACCTCAGGTGCTCCCAGGTACACCTCGGCACTCCCAGGTACACCTCAGAACACTCCTAGAGTACACCTCTCACCTCCCAGTACACCTCTCACACTCCAAGGTACTCCTGTGACCTCCCTCATACTTCTTTGACACTCCAAGGTACACCTCAGACACTCCAGGTACCCCACCATGACACTCCCAGGTACACCTCTGACACTCCATGCCTCCGGCTCCAGGCACAGCCTCCCAGGAACTCACTGACACTCCCTGGTACACCCCTGACCTCCCAGGTACACCTCTGACACTCCCAGTACACGTCCGATACTCCCAGGTACACCTCTGACACTCCCAGGTACACCTCTGCCAAATAGGTACTCCTCTGTCACTCCTGTTACACCTCTAACACTCCCATGTACACCGCTGACACTCCCAGGTACAACCTGACACTGCCAAGTACCTCAGACACTGCCAGGTACACCTCAGACACTGCCAGGTACACCTCACACCTCCCAGGTATGCCTCAGACACTCCAGGTGCACCTCTGACACTCCCAAGTGCACCTCTAACACCCAGGCACACCCTCTGACTCCAGGTACACCTCAGACACTCCCAGGTACACCGCTAACACTCCCAGGTAAACCTCCGATACTCTGGGTACCTCTGACACTCCCAGGTACCTCTGACACTCCCTGGGAATTTTCTGACCTCCCTGCTACACCTCTGACACTCCCATGTACACATCAGACACTCCATGGTACACCTCTGACCTCCCAGGTACACCTCTTTCACTCCCTGGTTCTCCCCAACCTCCCAGGTAGATCTCAGACACTCCCAGGTACCTCAGACACTCCCAGGACACCTCCTGACACTCCCAGGTACACCTCAGACACTCCCTAGGTACACCTCTCACCCTCCCAGGTACACCTCTCACACTCCCAGGTACTCCTGTGACACTCCCTCGTACTTCTTTGACACTCCAAGGTACACCTCAGACCTCCCAGGTACACCGCTGACACTCCCAGGTACACCGCTGACACTGCCAATGCACCTCCAGACACTGCCAGGTACACCTCAGACACTGCCAGGTACACCTCACACACACTCCCAGGTACTCAGACACTCAGGTGCACCTCTGAGCCTCCCAAGTGCCTCCTGGCACTCCAGGCCTCCTGACACTCCCAAGTACACCTCAGACACTCCCAGGTACACCGTGATACTCCCAGGTAAACCTCCCGTGCTCCTAGGTACACCTCTGACACTCCCAGGTACACTCTGACTCTCCTAGGTATCTCTGACCTCCTGGTACACCTCTGACACTCCCAGGTACACATCAGACACTCCTGGTACACCTCTGACACTCCCAGGTCACCTCTTTCACTCCCTGGTTCTCCCCTGACACTCCCAGGTACACCTCAGACACTCCAGGTACACCTCAGACACTCCCAGGTACACCTCTGACACTTCCAGGTACTCCTGTGACACTCCCTCGTGCTTCTTTGACACTCCCAGGTACACCTCAGACACTCCCAGGTGCCTTCAGACACTCCAGGTACCTCTTACACTCCAGGAACACCTCTGACCTCCCAGGTACCTGCAGACCTCCCAGGTACACCTCTGACACTTCCAGAACTCACTGACACTCCTGGTACACCTGACTCTCAGGTACAACTCTGACACTCCCAGGTACCTCTGACACTCCCATGTAGTACACCTCAGACACTCGATACACCCCATACACTCCCAGGTACACTTCTCACACTCGCAGTACACCTCCGGCTCCTCCCAGGTACACCTCTGACCTCCCAGGTACACCTCTGACACTCCCAGGTGCACCTCTGACACTCCCAGGTACCTCCGATATTCCCAGGAACACCTCTGATACTCCCAGGTACACCTTTGAGACTCCCAGGTACGTCACTGACACTTCCTGGTATACCTCTGACATTCCCAGTTACTCCTCTGACCTCCCAGGTACACCTCTATACTCCTAGGTACCTCTGACACTCCCAGGTCAGCCTCCGACACTCCCAGGTACAACTCCGACACTCCCAGGTAAACCTCGATACTCTAGGTACACCTCTGACACTCCCAGGTACCTCTCAGCACTCCTAGGTATTCCTCTGACACTCTTAATACACCTCTGGCCTCCCAGGTACACCTCAGACACTCCCTGGTACACCTCTGAGCACTCTCAGTACACCACTGACCTCCCAGGTACACCACTACTGCTCCCAGGTACACCTGAGACCTCCCAGGTACACCTCTCAGCTCCCAGGTACACCTCAGACACTCCCAGGTACACCTCAGACACTCCCCAGGTACACCTCTGACCTCCCAGGTACTCCTGTGACACTCCCTCGTACTTCTTGTGCTCCCAGGTACACCTCAGACACTCCCAAGAACACTTCAGACACTCCCAGGTACCTCTGACCTCTCCCAGGCACACCTCTGACCCTCCCAGGTGCACCATGAGCACTCCCAGGTCACACCTCTGGCCTCCCAGGATCTCCACTGACACTCCCAGGTACACCTCTGAGCACTCCCAGGTACCTCTGCCTCCCATGTACCTCAGACACTCCCAGATACACCCCATACCTCCCAGGTACCTTCTCACACTCTCGAGTACACCTCCGACACTCCCAGATACACCTCTGACTCCCAGGTACACCTCTGACACTCCCAGGTACACCTCTGACACTCCCAGGTACTCCACTGACATTCCCCGTGCACCTCTGACACTCCCAGGTGCACCTCCGATATTCCCAGGACAATTCCGATACTCCCAGGTACCTTTGAGACTCCCAGGTACTTCACTGACACTTCCTGGTATACCTCTGACATTCCCAGGTACTCCTCTGACACTCCCAGGTACACCTCCTACCTCCTGGTACACCCTGACACTCCCACGTCCGCCTCCGACACTCCCAGGTACAACTCCGACACTCCCAGGTAAACCTCCGATACTCCCTAGGTACACCTCTGACACTCCCAGGTACACCTCTGACCTCCTAGTTGTTCCTCTGACACTCCCTAATACCTCTGACACTCCCAGGTACACCCCCAGACACTCCGTGGTACCTCTGACACTCTCAGGTACACCACTGACACTCAGTACACCACTGACACTCCCAGGTATACCTCAGACACTCCCAGGTACACCTCTGGCCTCCCAGGTACACCTCTTTCACTCCTGGATCTCCCCTGCTCTCCTAAGTACCTCAGACACTCCTAGTTGCACCTCAGGCCTCCCAGGTACCTCTGACACTCCCAGGTACACCTCTGCCACTCACAGTACCTCCGATACTCCCAGGTACACGTCTGACCTCCCAGGTATACCTCTGACACTCCTGGTACTCCTCTGTCACTCCCTGATACCTCCTAACACTCCCTTCGGCCTCCCAGGTACACCTCAGACACTGCCAGGTACACTCACACACCTCCCAGGTATGCCTCAGACACTCCAAGGTGCACCTCTGACACTCAAGTGCCTCTGTGACACTCCAGGCACACCTCTGACTCCCAGGTACCCCTCAGACACTCCAGGACACTCCCAGGTAAACCTCCGATACTCTAGGTACCTCTGACAATCCCAGGTACAACTCTGACACTCCTAGGTATTTTGCCTCCTGGTACACCTCTGACACTCCTAGGTACACATCAGACACTGCATGGTACACCTCCTGACCTCCCAGGTACACCTCTTTCACTCCCTGGCTTCTCCTGACGCTCCCAGGTCCACCTCAGACATCAGTACACCTCCAGACACTCCAGGGACACCTCAAACACTGCCAGGTACACCTCCAGACACTGCCAGGTACACCTCACACACCTCCCAGGTACACCTCAGACACTCCAGGTGCACCTCTGACCTCCCAAGTGCACCTCTGACACTCCCAGGCACACCTCTGACACTCCCAGGTACACCTCAGACACTCCAGGCACACCGCTGACACTCCCAGGTAAACCTCCGATACTCCTAGGTACACCTGACACTCCCAGGCACAACTCTGGCACTCCTAAGTATTTTCCTGACACTCCTGCTTCACCTCTGACACTCCCAGGTACACATCAGACACTCCATGGTACACCTCTGACACTCCCGGTACACCTCTTTCACTCCCTGGTTCTCCCCTGACCTCCCAGGTACACCTTAGACACTCCCAGGTACCTCAGACACTCCCAGGGACACCTCTGACACTCCCAGGTACACCTCAGACACTCCCTAGGTACCTCTCACCCCTCCCAGGCACACCTCTCACACTCCCAGGTACTCCTGTGACACTCCCTGCATTCTTTGACACTCCAAGGTACACCTCAGACACCCCAGGCACACTGCTGACACTCCCAGGTACACCTCAGACTCCCCAGAACCCACTGACACTCCCTGGTACATCGCTGACACTCCCAGGTACACCTTGACACTCCCAGGGTACACGTCCGATACCCCAGGTACACCTCTGACACTTCCAGGCCACCTCTGACACTACAGGTACTCCTCTGTCACTCCCTGTTACACCTCTAACACTCCCATGTACACTGCTGACACTCCCAGGCACACGCTGACACTGCCAAGCACACCCCAGACACTGCCAGGCACACCCCAGACACTGCCAGGCACACCTCACACACTCCCAGGCACACCTAGACACTCCAAGGAGCACCTCTGACACCCCAAGTGCACCTCTGACACTCCCAGCACACCTCTGACACTCACAGGTACACCTCAAACACTCCCAGGTACACTGCTGATACGCCCAGGAAACCTCCGATACTCCTAGGTACACCTCACACTCCCAGGTACAACTCTGACACTCCTAGGTATTTTCTGACACCCTGGCACACCTCTGACACTCCCAGGCACACATCAGACACTCCCTGGTACACCTCTGACACTCCCAGGCACACCTTTTCCCCCTGGTTCCCCCTTGACACCCCCAGGCACACCTCAGACACGCCCAGGTACACCTCAGACACTCCAGGTACACCTCTGACACTCCCCAGGCATCCTGTGACACCTCGTACTCTTGACACTCCCAGGCACACCTCAGGACACTCCCAGGAAACACTTCAGACACTCCCAGGTACACCTCTGACACCCCAGGCACACCTCTGACACCCAGGCACACCGCTGACACTCCCAGGTACAACTCTGACACCTCCCAGGAACCCACCACTCCCTGGACACCCCTGACACCCCAGGTACAACTCTGACACTCCCAGGCACACCTCTGACACCCCATGTACACCTCAGACACTCCCCAGATACACCCATAGACTCCCAGGTATACTTCACACTCGCAGGTCCACCTCTCCGACACTCCCAGGTACACTCTGACACCTCCAGGTACACCTCTGACACCCCAGGCACACCTCCGATATTCCCAGGAACACCTCTGATACTCCCAGGCACACCTTTGAGACTCCTAGGTACTTCACTGACACTTCCTGGTATACCTCTGACATTCCCAGGTACCTCTGACACTCCGGCATACCTCTAATACTCCCAGGTACACCTCTGACACTCCCAGGTCCGCCTCCGACACTCCCCAGGCACAACCTGACACTCCCAGGTAAACCTCCGATACTCCTAGGTACACCTCTGACACTCCCAGCACACCTCTGACACTCCTAGGCATTCTCTCTGACACTCCCTGATACACCTCTCACACTCCCAGGCACACCCCAGACACCCCTGGCACACCCCAGACACTCCCCAGGCACACCCCAGACACCCCGCAGGCACACCCTGACACCCCCCAGGCACTCCCAGACACTCCCCCACCTTGACACCCAGGCACACCTCAGACACCTTGCACACTTCAGACACTCCCCAGGCACACCTCTGACACCCCAGGCACACCTCTGACACCCCAGGCACACCGCTGACACCCCATGCACACCCTGACACTCCCAGGAATTCCACTGACACTCCCAGGCACACCTCTCTGACACCCCAGGCACACCTCTGACACTCCCCATGCACACTCACAGGACACTCCCCAGATACACCCCATACACTCCCCAGGCACACTTCTCACACTGCAGGCACACCGCCGACACTCCCAGATACAACTCTGACACTCCCAGGCACACCTCTGACACTCCCAGGCACACTCTAACACTCCCAGGTACTCCACTGACATTCCCTGGTACACCTCTGACACTCCCAGGCACACATCCGATATTCCCAGGACTCCGATACTCCCAGGTACACCTTGAGACCCCAGGTACTTTCACTGACACTTCCTGGTATACCTCTGACATTCTGCACTCCTCTGACACTCGCACAACTCTAATACTCCCCAGGCACACCTCTGACACTCCCACGTCCGCCTCCGACACTCCCAGGTACAACTCTGACACTCCCAGGTAAACCTCCGATACCCAGGCACACCCTCTGACACTCCCCAGGCACACCTCTGACACTCCCTAGGTATTCTCTGACACTCCTGATACACCTCTGACACCCCAGGCACACCTCAGACACTCCCTGGCACACCTCTGACACCCCAGGTCCACCCACTGACACCCCAGGCACACCACTGCCACTCCCCAGGCATACCCCGCACCCCAGGCACATCTCTGACACTCCAGGCACACCCCCAGACACTCCCTGGCACACCTCTGACACTCCCCAGGCACACCTTTCACCCCTGGATCTCACCTGACTCCCAGGCACACCCTCAGACACCCCAGGTACATCTCAGACACCCCAGGCACACCTCCTGACACTCTGCGCCACCTCACACTTGCACACCTGACACCCCAGGTACACCCCAGACACCCCAGGCACACTCAACACCCCAGGGACACCTCTGACACTCCAGGTACATCTCACACACCCCTAGGGTACACCTCTCACCCTCCCAGGCACACCCCACACTCCCCCAGGCACCCCAGACACTGCATTTTGACACCCACACACCTCAGACACTCCCCAGGCACTGCTGACACTCCCCAGGCACACCTCTGACACTCCATGTACACCTGACACTCCCAGGCACACCTCAGACACCCCAGGACTCCACTGACACTCCCTGGCACACCCCTGACACCCAGTACACCTCTGACATCCCAGGCACACGTCCGATACCCCAGGTACACCTCTGACACTCCAGGCACACCTCTGACACTCCTAGGCACTCCCTCTGTCACTCCTTGATACACCCCACTCCCCATGTACACAGCTGACACTCCCAGGCACACCGCTGACACTGCCCAAGCAACCTCACACACTGCCAGGCACACCCTCAGACACTGCCAGGTACACCTCACACACCCCAGGCACACCTCAGACACTCCCAAGCACACCTCCGATACTCCTAGGTACACCTCTGACACTCCCAGGTATCTGACACTCCTAGGCATTTTTCTGGACACCCCCTGCACACACCTCTGACAGTCCCAGGCACACACTCAGCCACCACTGACACTCCCAGCACCCTCTTTCAATTCTGTTCTCCCCGACACCCCAGGCACACCCCAGACACTCCCCAGGCACACTGACACCCAGGCACACCCTGACACCCCAGGCACCCTAAGACACTGCACTCATTGGACACTTGGTGCACACCCCAGACACCTGTGTACACTCTGTGAACTCCCAGGTACACCTCTGGCATTCCCCAGTACCACCTCTGACACTCCCAGGCACACCGGCTGACACTCCCTGGTGGCACACCCTGACACTCCCAGAACCCACTGACACTCCCTGGCACCCTGACACTCCCAGGCAACTCTGACACTCCCAGGCACACCTCTGACACTCCCCACACACCCCACACTCCCCAGACACACCACACACACCCCAGGCACACTTCACACTCGCAGGCACACCTCCGGCACTCCCACAGGCACACTTCTGACACTCCCAGGCACACCCTGACACTCCTGCGTACACCTCTGACACTCCCCAGGTACTCCACCTGACATTTCCCGGTACCCCTTGACACTCCCCAGGTACACCTCCGATATTCTGAGAACACCAATTCCCAGGTACACCTTGAGACTTCAGGTACATCACTGACACTTCCTGGTATACCTCTGACATTCCCCAGGTACTCCTCTGACACTCCCCAGGCACACCCCACAGCTCCCCAGGCACACCCCTGACATCTCCCCAGGTCCGCCTCCGACACCTTGTACAACCTGGACACCTTCAGGCATTCCTCTGACTCTCCCCACACACCTCCTGACACCCCAAGTTCACCCCAGACACCCCTGCACACCTCTGACACCTCAGGCACACCACTGACACCCCAGGCACACCACTGACACCCCAGGCACACCCCAGACACCCCAGGCACACCTCTGACACCCCAGGCACACCCCAGACACCTCTGGCACACCCTCTGACACTCCCAGGCACACCTCTTTCACCCCTGGATCTCACCTGACACCCTAGGCATGCCCCAGACACCCCAGGCACACCCCAGACACTCCCAGGCATACCTCTGGACACTCCCCAGGCACACCTCAGACACCCCAGGCATACCTCTGACACCTCAGGCACACACCACACCTGCTGCACACCACTGACACCCCAGGCACACCCCACAGACACCCCAGGCACACCCTGACACCCCACACCCAGACACCCCAGGTACACCACTGACACCCCAGGCACACCACTGACACTCCCAGGCACACCCTGACACCCCAGGCACAACCTGACACTCCCCAGGCACCTCTGACACTCCCCTGGCACACACCTGACACCCAGGCACACCAGACACTCCTAGGCACACCTCACACCCCAGGCACACCTCTCACACTCCCAGGCACTCTTGTGACCCTCCCTGCACCTCTGACCCCAGGCACACCTCAAACACCCTCCCAGGCACACCCCCAGACACTCCCAGGCACACCTCTGGCACTCCCCAGGCACACCTCTGACACTCCCAAGGCCACGCCGACACTGCCAGGTACACCTCTGACACCATGCACACCTCCAACACTCCCAGGTACACCTCCTGGACACTCCCCAGGCATCCACTGACACTCCCTGGTACACCCCTGACACTCCCAGGCACACCTCTGACACCCCAGGCACCTCTGTCACTCCCCTGATACACCCCACCACTCCCCATGTACACCGCTGACACTGCCAGGCACACCGCTGACACTGCCACACCCCAGACACTGCCACAGGCACACCTCAGACACTGCCAGGCACACCCCCACACACACTCCCCAGGCACACTGCTGACACCCCAGGCACTCTGACACCCCTGGCGCACCTCTGACACCCCAGGCACACCCGACACCCCCAGGTACACCTCCTGACACTCTAGGTACACTTCTCACACTCCCAGGCACACCTCCGACATTCCCAGCAGGCACCAACCTGACACCCCAGGCAACCCCTCCCGATACTCCTAGGTACACCTCTGACACTTCCAGGCACAACTCTGACACTCTAGGCATTTTCTGACACTCTGGTACACCTCTGACACCTGGTGCGTACACATCAGACACTCCCCTGGCACACACCCCTGACACTCCCCAGGCATACCCCTTTCACCCCTGGTTCTCCCCTGACACCCAAGGTACACCCCAGACACCCCAGGCACACCTCTGAGCACCTTGTGCCACACCTCAGACACCCCTAGGTACACCCTCTCACCCTCCCCAGATACACCTCTCACACTCCCAGGCACTCCTGTGGCACTGCACTTCTTTGACACTCCAAGTACACCTCAGACACTCCCATGTACACTTCCAGACACTCCCCAGGCACACCTCTGACTCTCCCAGGCACACCTCCTCTGACACCCCAGGCACAACTCTGACACTCCCCAGGCACACCTCTGACACTCCCCATGTACACCCCAGGCACTCCCCAGATACACACCCACACACCTAAGGCACACTCTCAAACCTGCAGGTACACCTGACACCTAAGGCACACCTCCTGACACCCAGGCACACCTGACACCCCAGCAGGCACACCTCTGACACCCCATGCACTAATTGACATTCCCCTGCACACCCTCTAACACCTGCCACCTGATAGCCCCCAGAACACCTGAGACACCCTAGGCACACCTCTCACACCCCAGGCACACCTGTCACACTCTGCAGCACCCCAGACACTTTGGCACTTCTGTGACACTCCTGCACACCTCTTACACTCCCCAGGCACGCCCCACCTCTGCTACTCCCCAGGCACACCTCCGATACTCCCAAGTACACCCTGACACTCCCCAGGCACTCATCTGACACTCCCTGGTTCACCTCTGAGACTCCCAGGCACACCTCTGACACTCCTTCTGGCACACCTCCGAAATTCCCAGGTACACCTCCTGATATTCCCCAGGTACACATCCGGATACTCCCCAGGTACACCTTCCTTGAGACTCCTGTGTACTTCACTACAATTCCTGGTAAAACCCTGACATTCCCAGGTACCTCTGACACTCCCAGGCACACCTCTCTGATACCCCAGGCACCTCTGACACTCCCGGTCCGCCTCCTGACACTCCCAGGAAACACCTGACACTCCCAGGTAAACCTCCGATACTCCTAGGTACACCTCTGACACCCCAGGTACACCTCTGACAAACCTAGGTATTCCCTCTGACACTCTCGTACACCTCTGACACCCCAGGCACACCCCAGACACTCCTGGTCCACCTCTGACACCCAGGTACACCTCTGTCACCCTGGTTCTCCCTGACACCCAGGCACACCTCAGACATGCCACCACTGACCCCTGCACACCTCTGACACCCATGCACCTGACACTCCCAGGCCACCCACTGACACTGCCAGGTACACCTCGACAATCCATGCACACCTCCGACACCCGCAGGCACACCTCTGACACTCCCAGGCACCCACCGACACCCCTGGCATACCCCTGACACTCCCAGGTACACCTCTGACACCCCAGGTACTCCTCTCTGTCACCCCTGACACCTTAACACTCCCATGTACACCGCTGACACTCCAAGGCACACCGCTGACACTGCCAAGTACACCCCAGACACCGCCAGGCACACCCCAGACACTGCCAGGCACACCTCACACACCCCAGGCACACCGCCGACACCCCAGGTGCACCTCTGACACTCCCAAGTGCACTCTGACACTCCGGTGCACACCTCCTGACACTTGCAGGCACACCTGACACTCCAGGCACTCTCACACCCCAGGCACACCTCCGACATTCCCAGGTATAACCTCTGACACTCCCAGGTAAACCTCCGATACTCCTAGGCACACCTTGACACTTCCAGGTACAACTCTGACACTCTAGGTATTTTTCTGACACTCTCACACACTCCCAGGCACGCATCAGACACCCTGGTACACCTCTGACACCCCAGGTAAACCCCTTTCACCCCTGGTTCTCCCCTGACACTCCCCAGGCACCCCAGACACCCCCAGGCACACCCTGACACCCCAGGCACACCCCAGACACTCCAGGCACACCTCCCACCCTCCCAGGCACACCTCTCACACCCCAGGCACACCCCAGACACTCCCAGGCACACCTCTGACACCCATGCACACTTCCAACACCCCAGGCACACCTCTGACACTCCCAGGCACTCCACCGACACCTGCACACCCCTGACACTCCCCAGGCACACCTCTGACACTCCCACGCACACCTCTGACACCCCAGGCACACCCCCAGACACCCCAGGCACACCCCAGACACTCCCAGGCACACCCCAGACACTCCAGGCACACTCTCACACCCGCAGGCACACCGACACTCCCAGTACACCACCTCTGACACCCCAGGCACACCTCTGACACCCCAGGCACACCCCAGACACCCAGGCACACCGCTGACACCCCAGGCACACCCCTGACACCCATGCACACCTCCGACACTCCAGGCACACCTGACACCCCAGGAACCCACTACACTCCCTGGTACACCCCCTGACACTCCCAGGCACACCCCTGACACCCCAGGCACACCTCCGATACCCCAGGTACACCTCTGACACTCCCAGGTACACCTCTGACACCCTAGGTACCTTGTCACCCCTGATACACCTCTAACACCCCATGTACACCGCTGACACTCCCAGTTACACAGAGCTGACACTGCCAGGCACACCTCAGACACCGCCAGGCACACCCCAGACACCGCCAGGCACACCCACACACTCCCCAGGCACACCTCTGACACTCCATGCACACCTCCGACACTCCCCAGGCACACCTCAGACACCCCAGAACCCACTGACACTCCTGGCACACCCCTGACACCCCAGGCACACCTCTGACACTCGGTACACGTCCGATACTTCCCAGGCACACCTCTGACACTTGCAAGGCTAATCTCTGACACTCCTAGGTACTCCTCTGTCACTCCCTGATACACCTCTAACACTCCCATGCACACCGCTGACACCCCAGGCACACCGCACACTGCCAAGGCCACCCCAGACACTGCCAGGCACACCCCAGACACCCAGGCACACCCCACACACCCCAGGCACACCCCACACACCCCAGGCACACCTCTGACACCCCAGGCACACCCCAGACACTCCCAGGCACACCCTGACACCCCAGGCACACCCTCAGACACTCCCCAGGCACACCAGCTGACACTCCCAGGCACACCTCTGACACTCCATGCACACCTCCGACACTCCAGGCACACCCCAGACACTCCCAGAACCCACTGACACTCCCCTGGCACATCTCAGGCATACCATGTACACCAGGCATACCTGACATCTAGTACACCTCTGACACCTGGTACAACTCTGACACTCCTAGGTATTTTTCTGACACCCCTGGTACACCTCTGACACTTCAGGCACACATCAGAGACCTTCTGACACCCCAGGTACACTTCTTTCACTCCCCTGGTTCTCCCCTGACACCCCAGGCACACCTCAGACACTTCAGGTACACCCCTGACACCTGCACACCTCAGACACCCCAGGCACCCCAGACACTCCTTGCACTTCTTGACACCCCAGGCACACCCCCAGACACTCCCAGGCACACTCCAGACACTCCCCGGTACACCTCTGACACTCCCAGGCACACTTCTGACACTCCCAGGCACACCGCTGACACTCCCAGCACTCTGACACCCCAGGAACCCACTGACACTCCCCTGTACACCCCTGACACCCCAGGCACAACTCTGACACTCAGGCACCTGACGTGCCCCATGGACACCCCAGACACCCCAGACACACCACATACACTCCCAGGCACACCTCACACCTCGCAGGCACACTGACACCCAGGCACACCCTGACACCCCCAGGCACACCTCTGACACCCCAGGCACACCTCTGACACTCCCAGGCACTCCACTGACATTCCCGGTACCCCTGACACTCCAGGCACACCTGATATTCCCAGGAACACCTCCTGACACCCAGGCACACCTTGAGACTCTAAGGCACTTCACTGACACTCCTAGCATACTCTGACATCCAGGTACCTCTGACACCCTCCCACAATTCCTGCACACCTCACATTCCCAGGTCCGCCTCCGAACCTCAGGCAGCAACTCCGACACTCCCAGGCATTCCCTGACTCTCCTGATACACCTCCTGACACTCCCACACCCCAGACACTCCTGGGACACTTCGACACTCTGCACACCACTGACACTCCCAGGCAAGCTGAATTGACAGGACTTGCACACCCCAGACACTCCCCAGGCACCACTGACACTCCCAGGCACATTCCCTCAGACACTCCCCTGCACACCTCTGACACTCCCAGGCACACCTCTTTCACCTCTGATCTCACCTGACACCCTAGGCACACCTCCAGACACTCATGGGCACACCAGACACTCCCCAGGCATACCTCTGAGACTCGGGCACACCCCAGACACTCCCAGGAACACTGACACCTCAGGCACATCACTGACACCTGGGCACACCACTGACACCCCAGGTACACCTCAGACACTCTCAGGCACACCTCTGACACTCCCAAGCACACCGCAGACACCCCAGGCACACCACTGACACTCCAGGCACACCACTGACACTCCCAGGCAAGCCACCCTGACACTCCCAGGCACAACTCTGACACTCCCCAGGTACCCTCTGACACTCCTGCACACACCTGAGACTCCCAGGCACCCTCAGACACCCTAGGACACCTCTCACACCCCAGGCACACCTCTCACACCCCCAGGCACTTTTGTGACTCTCCCTGGTACTTCTCTGACACTCCCATGCACCTTAAACACCCCAGGCACACCCACACTCCCAGGCACACCCTGACACTGCCAGGCACACCCTCTGACACCCTGCACACCGCCACAGGCACACCTCTGACACCTGCACACCTCCAACACCCCAGGTACACCCTGACACTCCCAGGCACCCACTGACACCCCTGGTACACCCCTGACACCCAGGCACACCCTGACACTCCTAGGTACCCTCTGTCACCCCTGATACACCTCTAACACTCCCATGTACACCGCTGACACCCCAGGCACACCGCTGACACTGCCAAGCACACCCCAGACACCGCCAGGCACACCCCAGACACTGCCAGGTACACCCCACACACCCCAGGCACACCTGACACCCCAGGCACCTCTGACACTGGCGCACCTCTGACACTCTGGCACACCTGACACCCCAGGCACACCTGACACCCAGGCACACCTCCACACTTGCACACCTCCGACATTCCCAGGTGCCAACCTGACACCCCATGTAAACCTCCGATACCTCCTAGGCACACCTCTGACACTTCCAGGCACAACCTGACACTTGTGTATTTTTCTGACACCTGGTAACCCTGACACCCCAGGCACACATCAGACACTCCCTGCACACCTCGACACTCCCCAGGCACACCCTTCACTCCCCTGGTTCTCCCCTGACACTCCCAGGCACCTCAGACACTCCCAGGAACACTGCTGGACACCCCAGGCACACCCCAGACACTCCCAGGCACACCTCTCACCCCCCAGGCACACCTCTCACACTCCCAGGCACTCCCTGGACACTCCCTGTACTCTTGACACTCCGTACACTCAGACACCCCAGGCACACTTCAGACACTCCCAGGCACACCTCTGACTCTCCCCAGCACACCTCTGACACTCCAGGCACAACTCTGACACTCCCAGGCACACCTCACACTCCCCATGCACACCCCAGACACCCCAGACACACCTCACACACACCCCAGGCACACCTCAAACCTCGCAGGCACACTCTGACACCCCAGGCACACCTCTGACACCCCAGGCACACCTCTGACACCCCAGGCCACCTGACACTCCCATGACCCACTCACATTCTGCACACCTCTGACACCCCAGGCACACCTCCGATATTCCCAGGAACACCTCAGACACTCCTAGGCACACCTCTCACACTCCCCAGGCACACCTGTCACACTCCCCCAGGCACTCCCTGTGACACTCCTGGCACTTCTCTGACACCCCAGGTACACTCTGACATCCCAGGCACGCCTTGACACTGCAGGCACACCTCTGCTACTCCCAGGTACACCTCCGATACTCCCAAGCACACCCCTGACTCCCAGGTACTCATCTGACATCCTGCTCCTGAGACTCCCAGGCACACCTCTGACACTCTGGTACACCTCGATATTCCCAGGTACACCTGATATTCTCTGGTACACATCCTGATACCCCAGTCACACCTGAGACTCCGGCACTTTCACTGACAATCACAAACCTCTGACATCCTCTATACCTCTGACACTCACAGGTACACCTCTGATAATCTATAAGCACTCTGACACTTGGTCCGCCTCCTGACACTTGGTATAACTCCGACATCCCAGGTAAACCTCCATACCCTAGGCACACCTCTGACACTCCCAGGTACACCTCTGACAAACCCAGGTATCCCTCTGACACTCCTGCACACCCCTGACACTCCCCAGGCACATTCAGACACTCCCTGGCACACCTCTGACACTCATGCACACCTCTGGACACCCCAGGCACACCTCTGACACTCCCCAGGCACTCCACTGACACCCCATCCTGACACCCCAGGTACACCCTGACACTCCTAGGCACCCTCTGTCACCCCTGATACACCTTTAACACTCCCATGCACACCTGCTGACACCCCAGGTCACACTGCTGACACGCCACACCTCAGACACTGCCACACCCCAGACACTGCCAGGTACACTAATTCTGCAGGCACACCGCTGACACTCCCAGGTACATCTCCCGACACTCCCAGGTACACCTCCACACTCCAGGCACACTCTCACACTCCCAGGTACACCTCCTGACATTCCCCAGGTATAACCTGACACTCCCAGGCACACTCTCCGATAATTCTAGGCACACCCCTGACATCCACAACCTGACACTGCACTTCTTGACACCCAGGCACACCTCAGACACCCCAGGCACACCAGACACTCCCAGGCACACCTCTACCTCCCAGGCACACCTCTGACATCCCTGGCACATCTGACACTTCCAGGCACACTCTGACACCCCATGTACACCTCCCAGACACCCCAGATACACCCCTGTACACCCCAGGCACACTTCTCAAACCTCGCAGTTGCCACCTGACACTCCAGGCACACTCCTGACACCCCAGGCACACCTCTGACAATTCTGCAGTACACCTCTGACACCCATGCACCACCAACATTCCCCGCACACCTCTGACACCCAGGTACACCTCCGATATTCCCAGGAACACCCCAGACACCCCAGGCACACCCCACACCCAGGGCACACCTGTCACACCCCAGGCACCCCTGCACACCTGGCACTCTCTGACACCCAGGCACACCCTGACACCCCAGGCACGCCTCTGACACTCCCCAGGACACCCCTGCCAATCCCAGGCACACCTCCTGATACTCCCCAAGCACACCTCTGACACCTTGCACTCATCTGACACCCTGGTTCACTCCTGAGACTCCCAGGCACACCTCTGACACTCCCTGGTACACCTCCGATATCCCAGGTACACCTGATATTCCCAGGCACACATCCGATACTCCCAGTCAACTTGAGAACTTGTACTCACTGACAACCTGCAAACCTCTTGACATTCCCAGTGCACTTCTCTGACACCACAGGCACACCTCTGATACTCCCAGGCACCTCTGACACTCCCAGGTCCGCCTCCGACACCCCAGGCACACCCACACTTGCAAACCTGATACCCCTAGGCACACCTCTGACACTCCCAGGCACACCTCTGACAAACCCAGGCATTCCTCTGACACTCCCGTACACCCCTGACACCCCTGGCACACCCTGGGACACCCCTGGTACACCTCACAACCATGCACACCTTTGACACCAGGCACACCTGACACTCCAGGCACTCCACTGACACCCCTTGTACACCCCTGACACTCCCAGGCACAACTCTGACACCCCCAGGCACTCCTCTGTCACCCCTGATACACCTTATCATTCCATGTACATGTCAGCTGACACCTATGTTGGCCAATGGACACTGCCAAGTAACTTCAGACACTGCCGCCATCCTCAGACACTGGCAGCAACTTCAACAATCTCCAGGAACAATGGCGTTAACTCCATAACTTAATACTCTGCTACAACTGACTATCTATGAATAACTCACTACTTGATGCTACAACTGACATTCCTTATGTATAACTGATATCTGGTGAAAACTGATAACTTGTGCTACCTTCTGACACTTATGCACAACCTGACACCTTTGTTATTTTCTGACACCCCTGGCACATCTTGACACCTAGGCACACATCAGACACTCCTTTGCACACCTCTGGACACTTGGTGCAACCTTCACTCCCTGGTTCTCCCCCTACACCTGGGCACACATCAGACACCCCATGCACACCTCAGACACCTAGCACACCTGACTCCCAAGGTACACCTCAGACACCTAACACCCCACCCCAGGCACACCTCACCTGGCAGGTACCTGTGACACTGCACTTCTTGACAACTTGCTAACTTGCAGACACTTGCTACACCTCCAGACACTCAGGCACACCTCTGACTCCCAGGCACTCCTCTGACACTCCCAGGTACACCTCTGACTCCCTGGTGCACACTCTGACACCCCCATGTGACTCCACTAGCATTCCCTGGCACACCTCTGACACCCCAGTACACCTGATATTCCAGAACACCTCAGACACTCCTAGGCACACCTCTACACTCCCAGGTACACCTGTCACACTTGGCACTCCTGACACTCTGGGTCACTCTCTGACACTTGGTGCACCTCTGACACCCCAGGCACGCCTCTGACACTGCAGGTACACCTCTGACACCCCAGGCACACCTCCTGATACCCACACCTTGACACTTAAGGCACTCATCTGACACTCCTGGTTCTGCCTCTGAGACTTTGGCACCTCTGACACTCCCCTGGTACACTCCGATATTCCCAGGTACACCTGATATTCCCAGTACACATCTGATACCCCAGTTACACCTTTGAGACTCTGGTACTTCACTGGACAATTCTGGTAGTCCCTGACATTCTTGCACTCTGACACTTATAGGTACACTTGATAATTCCCCAGCACTCTGACACTCCCAGGCCTGCTCCTGAGACACTGGTGCACAACCTGACACTTGCAAACCTGACACTTAGGTCACCTCTGACACTTGCACACCTGGGACAAACTCAGGCATTCTCTCACTCCTCTCATCACTCTGAGACCTAAGGTACACCTCAGACACTCTGCACACTCTCTGAGACCCAGGCACACCTCTGTCACTCCCTGGTTCTCTCCCTGACATTCCCAGGCACACCAGACACTTCAGGCACACCACTGACCCTGCCAGGTACACCTCTGACACCCATGCACACCTCCGACACTCCCAGGCACACCACTGACAAATGGCACACCTTGACAATCCATGCACACTCCTTGACACTCCCAGGCACACCTCCGACACCCCTGGAACCCACTGACACCCCACACCCCTGACACTCCCATATACAACCTGACACTCCCAGTACACTCTGACACTCCCAGGCACACCTCTGACACTCCCAGGTACAACCCTGACACTTGCACAACCCTGACAATTCTGGTGCAAACCTCCAATACTCCTAGGCACATTCCCTGACACCCCAGGCACACCTCTGACACCCCTAGGCATTCCACTGGGACACCCCTGGTACACCCCTGATACCCTTGTGGCAAAATTCCCCTGACACTTCTAGTAACCTCTGTCACCCCTGACACACACCCCATGTACACCTGCTGACACCTATGGTACACTGCTGCCACACCTCAGACACCGCAGGCACACTGACACTGCAGGCACACCCTCACACACTCTGTGTACACAGCAACATGCACCGAACGAAGTACATTGA
>NW_024713822.1:0-4709 GCF_018991925.1 Homarus americanus
ATGGGCTGCTGCCCTCACACCCCGGTCATGGTGTTGAGTGGGTGGCCGGCCCTCACACCCCGGTCATGGTGCTGATGGGTGGCCGGCCTCACACCCTGGTCATGTCACTAAGGGGTGCCGCCCACACCCTGTCATGTGAAGGGCCTGGCCTCACACTCCGGGTCATAGTGCTGAGGGGTGCCTGGCCCTCACACCCCGGGTCATGTCACTAAGGGGTGCCCGGCCCTCACACCCCGGGTCATGTCACTGAGGGGTTCACGGCCCTCACACCCCGGGTCATGGACCTAAAGGGGTGCACGGCTCACACCCCGGGTCATGGACCCAGAATGCCTGCCCTGACGCCCGGGTCATGTCACTGAAGGGGTGCCCGGCCCTCACACCCTATTCATGGCACTGAAGGGGTGCCCGGCCCTCACACCCGATTCATGGGACTGAAGGGGTGCCCGACCACACCCCCGGGTCATGTGAAGTCCCGCCTCACACCCCTGGCCTGAGCACTGGGGGTGCCTGCCCCACCCCGGTTTCATCGCAGCTGAAAGGGTGCTCGCCTCACACCCTGCTTTCATGACACTGAAGGGGTGCACGGCCTCACCCAGGGTCATGGACTCCAAGGTGCCTGGCCTCACCACGGGTCATGGGATTAGCGTTCCTGGCTCCTCACACCCCGGGTTCATGTGAAGGTGCCTGGCCTTCACACCCCGTTCGCAGCACTGGGGAGCCCGCCTCACACCCCTTTTCATCGCACTGAGGGTGCCCGGCTCACACACCGGATTCACGGCACTGAGGGTGCCCGGCTCACGCCTGCTTCCACGACCTGACTGGGGTGCCTGGCCCTCAACCCCCGGGTCAGGACCTGGGGTGCCCGCCTCACACCACGGATCATGGAGTGAAGTGATTCTGGCCCTCACACCCTGGGTCATGGTGCTGAGGGGTGCCCGGCCTCACACCCCGGTTCATGTCACTATGGGGTGCCCGCCTCACACCCGGGTCATGGCACTGATGGGATGCCTGGACATCACACCCGGGTCATGGTGCTGAAGGTGCCTGGCTTACACCCCTGATTCATGGCACTGAAGGGGTGCCAGGCCCTCACACCCGGGTCATGGTGCCTGAGGGTGCCTGGCCCTCACACCCCGGGTCATGGGGTTGAAGTGGTTCCTGGCCATCACACCCCGGTCATGGTGTTGATGGGGGTGCCTGACCTCACACCCCGATTCTTGGCACTGAAACGAGCCCGCCCCACACTCTGGTCATGGTGTTGAAGGGTGCCCTGGCCCTCACACCCCTGATTCATTTCACTGAAGTGGTGCTGGACCTCACTCCCTGGGTCATGTGAAGGGGTGCCCGACCTCACACCCTGGGTCATAGGTCTGAAGGGGTGCCTGGCCCCACACCCTGTGTCATGTGAAGGGTGCCCGGCCCTCACACCTCTGGTTCATAGGCTCTAGATGCCCTGGCCTTCACACTGCCCATGGCACTAAAGGGTGCCCGCCCTCACACCTGCTCATGGCACTGAAGGGTTGCCTGCCCCGTCATGTGAAGGGGTACCCGGCTCTCACACCCCGTTTCGCATCACTGTAGGGGTGCCCGGCCCTCACACCCCGTTTCATGGCACTGAAAGGGTGCCCGGCCCTCACACCACGGGTCATGGCACTGAAGGGGTGACTGGCCCTCACTTCCCGGGTCATGGTGCTGGAGGGGTGCCCGGCCTTCACACCCCAGTCATGTCATTAAAGGGGTGCCCGGCCCTCACACCCCGGGACATGTCACTGAAGGGGTGCACGGCCATGACACCCCGGGTCATGGTGCTGAAGGGGTGCCCGGCCCTCACACCCCGGGTCATGTCACTGAAAGGGTGCCCGGCTCTCACACCCGGGGTTTGTCACTGAAGGGGTGCCCAGCTCTCACACTCCGGGTCATGGCACTGAAGGGGTGCCTGGCCCTCACACCCCGTGGCATGGTGCTGAAGGGGTGCCAGGCCCTTACACCCCGGGTCATGTGAAAGGGTGCCCGAACCTCACACCCCGGTTCATAACACTGTAGGGATGCCCTGCCCCCACACCCCGTTTCATGTCACTGAAGGGGTGCCCGGCCCTAAAACCCCTGTTCATGTCACTTATGGGGTGCCAGGCCCTCACACTCCGGGTCATGGTGCTGGAGGTGTGCCCAGCCCTGACACCCCGGGTCTTGTGAAGGGGTGCCCTACCCTCACACCCTGGTTCAAAGCAATGTATGGGTGCCCGGCACTCACACCCCGTTTCATGGCACTTAAGGGGTGCCCGGCCCACACACCCCGGGACTTGGCACTGATGAGGTGCCCGGCCCTCACACCCCTGGCCATGGCACTGTAGCTTTGCCCGGCCCTCACACCCCGTGTCATGTGAAGGGGTGCCCAGCCCTCACACCCCGGTTTATAGCTCTGTAGGGTTGCCCAGCTCTCACACTCCGGGTCATGGCACTGAAGGGGTGGCTGGCCCTCACACCCCGGGTCATGGTCCTGAAGGTGTGTCCGGCCCTTACACCCCGGGTCATGTGAAGGGGTGCCCGGCCCTCACACCCTGGTTCGTAACACTGTAGGGATGCCCTGCCCCCACACCCCGTTTCATGTCACTGAAAGGGTGCCCGGCCCTCACACCCCGGGTCATGTCACTGGAGGGGTGCCCAGCCCTCACACACCGGGTCATGGCACTGATGAGGTGCCCGGCCCTCACACCCCTGGCCATGTCACTGAAGGTTTGCCCGGCCCTCACACCCCTGGTCATGTACCTAACGTGGTGTCCGGCCCTCACACCCCGATTCATGGCACTGAAAGGGTGCCCGGCCCTCACACCCCGGGCCATGGTGCTGGAGGGGTGTCAGGCCCTGACACACCCGGGTAATGACACTGAAGGTGTGCCTGGCCCTCACACCCCAGGCCATGGTGCTGAAGGGGTGCCCGGCCCTCACACACCGGGTCATGTCACTGAAGGGGTGCCTGGCCCTCACACCCCGGGTCATGGCACTGAAGAGGTGCCTGGCCCTCACACCCCGGGTCATGGTGCTGGAGGGGTGCCCGGCCTTCACACCCCGAGTCATGTCACTAAAGGGGTGCCCGGCCCTCACACCCCGGGTCAGCGTGAGCGTGCCCGGCACTACACCCCGGTTCATATACGACGTAGGTGCTATGCCCCCACACCCCCATTTCATGGTACGAAGGGTGCCCGGCCCTAACACCCTGTTCATAACATGGCGGGGGTGCCCGGCCCTCACACCCCGGGTCATGGCACCGAAAGGGTGCTCGGGCCCACACACTCCGGGTCATGTCATTAGCGTGCCCGCCCTCACACCCTGGACGGCCTCACACC
Organism: Homarus americanus; assembly: GCF_018991925.1. Classification (NCBI taxonomy): domain Eukaryota; kingdom Metazoa; phylum Arthropoda; class Malacostraca; order Decapoda; family Nephropidae; genus Homarus; species Homarus americanus. The sequence continues at coordinate 3,345 of NW_024713822.1, forward strand.
CCGATCTGGCGGCACGGAAATCGAAAGCAAGGCCCTCACACTCCAGTCATGGCACTGAAGGGGTGCCCGGCCCTCACACCCCGGTTCATGGCACTGAAGGGGTGCCCGGCCCTCACACCACGGGTCATGTGAAGGGGTGCCCGGCCCTCACACCCCGGGTCGTGGCACTGAAGGGGTGCATGGCCCTCACACCCCGGGTCATGGTGCTGAAGGTGCCTGGCCCTCACACCCCGGGTCGTGGTGCTGGAGGCGGGGTGCCCGCCCTCACACCCGGGTCATAAAGAGCTGAAGGGGTGCCCGGCCCTCACACCCCGGGTCATGTCAAGGAAGGGGTGCCCGGCCCTCACACCCCGGGTCATGGCACTGTTGAGGTGCCCGGCCCTCACAACCCCTGGCCATGGCATTGAAGGTTTGCCCGGCCCTCACACCCCTGGTCATGTACCTAAAGTGGTTCCCGGCCCTCACTCCCCGATTCATGGCACTGAAAGGGTGCCTGGCCCTCACAGCCCGGGCCATGGTGCTGGAGGGGTGTCAGGCCCTGACACACCCGGGTCATGACACTGAAGGGGTGCCCGGCCCTCACACCCCCAGGCCATGGTGCTGGAGGGGTGCCCGGCCCTCACACCCCCGGTCATGGCACTGATGAGGTGCCCGGCCGTCACACCCCTGGCCATGGCACTGAAGGTTTGGCCGGCCCTCACACCCCTGGTCATGTACCTAATTTGGTGCCCGGCCCTCACACCCTGCTCTCCATGGCACAGGGGTGCCAGGCCCTCACATCTCAGCCATCGTGGAGGGTGCCCTGCCTCACACCCCTGGCCTGCGCCACTGAAAGGGTTCCTGGCCCTCACACCCGGTTCATGGCACTGAAAGGTGCCTGGCCCTCACACCCGGGTCATCACTGTGCTGAGGGGTGCCCTGCCTCACACCCCGGGTCATGCGTCACTGCAAAGGGTCCCCCTGGCCCTAACACCTGGGTCATGGCACTGAAGGGGTGCCTGTACCTCACACCCCGGGTCATGGTGCTGGAGGGGTGCCCAGCCCTGACAACCCGGGTCATGTGAAGGGGTGCCCGGCCCTCACACCCAGGTTCATGACACTGAAAGGGTATCCGGCCCTCACACCCCGGGTCATGTCAGTGAAGGTGTGCCCGGCCCTCATTCTCCGGGTCATGGCACTGAAGGGGAGCCCGGCCCTCACACCCCGGGTCATGGCACTGAAGGGATGCCTGGCCCTCACATCCCGGGACATAGTGCTCAAGGGGTGCCCGGCCCTCAAACCCCGGGTCATGTCACTGAAAGGGTGCCCGGCCCTCACACCCCGGGTCATGTCACTGAAGGGGTGCCCAGCTCTAACACTCCGGGT
>NW_024713823.1:0-12469 GCF_018991925.1 Homarus americanus
AGTGATCATTAGAGTACGGCAGTGGTGGCGGTAACATGTGTGTGTGGGTGTGTTCATACAGTATTTGATCGCTATTTCCATGTTTTACGTTTGCTGTTTGTGGATTACCTCGTGTTTGTGGCGTCGTGAGGACTTCCAGGACTCTACGTTGTGGTTATTAGCAGTTGAGTGAAGGTAAGGTGATAACAAGTTGTGTTGTTGTACTGAGGAGGAGGCGGTAGTGTAGCTCTCCGCCGTGTGTACAGGAGTTGTGGATGCTGTGGCTCGGACAGAAAATACTGCTATTAAGATGGCTATTAACCAAAGTTAGCATGTGGATAGATAGATAATACTGCTATTAAGATGGCTATTAACCAAAGTTAGCATGTGGATAGACATATAATACTGCTATTAAGATGGCTATTAACCAAAGTTAGCATGTGGATAGACATATAATACTGCTATTAAGATGGCTATTAACCTAAGCTAATATGTGGATATATGAATAAAATCCTAGAATTAGTATCAGTACATTGTTGTTGCAGTGCGGGGTACTTATCCACCTGTACTGGGACCTTGATTTTGTATGAATTTATTGAGTAAAAATCATACATACATACATACATACATACATACATACATGCATGAGGGTTATCGGCCTGGTTAAGTCATGTTAAACACTTTGTTCAGTTGAAGTTTTTGTTAGGGTAAGAGTGGTAGGTATCGTCACCGGGGCCCATATGCTGCTATTGCTGAAGTAAATTATGTAATGGGATCACTAACCAACATTTCCAAAATAATTATTTGCCCTTGATAGTGTAAATACCTAGCGCGTCACTTGGATCACTTCAATTCAATTAAATTTCAATTGTTTATTCCTTGATAGAGGAAGCGGGATCCTAGTGCTGTCACTAGGTACCCCTGTACAATAACACCAGAAGCATCTGGCAAGTGTCACAAGTATATACAGTATAAATATTATAAAGGGGTTTACTAAAGCCTAAGGAAGGTAAGGAAGGATATTCCTTTAACACATAATTAATGTTATTTACATAATATCTGGCCAGTATGGGGAGGATCATCGTGTCTCCGTCAGGCGTCACGGAAGCGTTGTGTGTGAGGACATCTTAGGAGGTAGTGGATAAGGGTGCGGCTGTCGGGTCTTCTGCATAATGCCCAAGAGCGTTGCTCAGGGGATGCGGGGATACCGATCTCCCAAGCAAAGTCATACCCAATGATGATACGGGCAGCAATCACGTCCCTTTTCCGCGACCCTTTTCCCAAAGACATACGAGAGGTCAGGAAGTTAACGGAGGACATCGTACCAGGTGGGCGGGGAGTCCAGGAGGATGGCTGCTTCCCGAGCTTCTCTCTGTTTGCGGCGAATTTGGGTCCTAAGCTGTAAAAGTGTTCGAGGAACAACGTAGTCAGGCGTGGCCTTGTTGCAGCCAGTCTTGGCAGGGCCATCTGCTGCCTCATTCCCCAAGATACCGACATGACTGGGTATCCATAGGAATGTCACAGGACGGCCTGCATCCTGAAGTGTGGATGTTAACCCTCGTATTAGGAGGATGAGGTCCTTATTTTCACCTGATCCAAATGCGATCCCGTCGAGAGCAGACCTGGAATCGCAGCAGACAAGCAAGGGGCAGAAACCATCTGCTTCTTCCTCAGCGAGAAGGGCAGCAAGGAGGGCTATTAGTTCAGCCTGAGTGGAGGATGCCCCATCAGAAACTCTGAGAGACAGTTTGATAGGCTCAGGGGCATCAGGACGGGAGATGTAGACACCAGCCCCGGCCCGACCTGTAGCGGGGTCAACAGAACCATCAGTGTAGAGGACGACCCTACCTGGGGACCAGTGGGCGATCCTGGAGAGGTGGTATTTGCAGAGAATAACAGGGTTCACGTGGGATTTCGGGAGCGGTCCACCGAGGGCAATCACTTCAGGTTGAAAATCCAGCCAGGGAGAAGGAGACGAACCAACAGCAGGGGTTCACTTGGATCTTGGGTTGTATATCGTAACGTGCGTATTTCTCTCTCACAAGTCCAGGGTTCGAATCGCCTCTGGTTTAAATGTATGTCTGATGTAGCACGATTTCCGGTTTTCGCCTGCACCAACATTGGATAAACTAACCACCCAGATGGCTTGTGTCCCGATATCAGGTGTTCTTATATATGGTAAACAAAAATACTCAGCCTTTGGATACGCCCCTAGTAACTACGCCACTAGCAACTACGCGTGTATTATCATTTTATATTTAGCCTTTCATCCAGAGGTTTGCCACTGAGGGAATTAGTATGACTGAACATTCATAAATAGTAAATGAGGAACCCTGAGGTAGGTTATTATTGCACCGGGACGAAGCCATAATGTGGGGTGAAATGAAACCTAACCTAACCTCACCCCTGTAAATCAAACCAAGTGTGTCTGTAGTGATGATGAATTGTCTTATAATAACTGGGGATCATTCAGCAGCATCAATCATCATCATTATTCATCATCACCATCATTATCGTCATCATTCATTATTTATCATCATTCGTCATCGTCGTCATCACATACACGCCATCATTATCGTCATCATTCATCATCATCATCACACACACCACACATTACCACCCCTGAGCCCTCTCCCCCGCCCGCCTTCACTACCAGCAGTGTCAGTTGGTACAAATTAGTGGTTATTTCGGTTCGTTTACGCCATGTTGTAGATTTTCTCATAAAAATAAATATATCGTAATATACCAAATAAAAATCTTTGTTTGGCATATGCAATAAATTCTGATTATCTACATGACATTACGTGTAATTTATTCAGAATGTATTCATCATGCAGAACTTCTACCTATGGGAACCTGTCGTTTGTATCATGAGTTCTGAGTGGCTGGTCACCACAAAGGAAGCGCTGAATCTGTATCATGAGTTCTGAGTGGCTGGTCACCACAAAGGAAGCGCTGAATCTGTATCATGAGTTCTGAGTGGCTGGTCACCACAAAGGACGCGCTGAATCTGTATCATGAGTTCTGAGTGGCTGGTCACCACAAAGGAAGCGCTGAATCTGTATCATGAGTTCTGAGTGGCTGGGCACCACAAAGGAAGCGCTGAATCTGTATCATGAGTTCTGAGTGGCTGGTCACCACAAAGGACGCGCTGAATCTGTATCATGAGTTCTGAGTGGCTGGTCACCACAAACGAATTGCTGAAGGAGTCGAGCTTGGAGCCACATTTCTCTGAACCATCTGTGATTTTTGTTGATCAGCTGAATAAAAAACGTTTCCCATTATTTCCTGCAGAAGCAACTCAGTTTTTCTGTTAGTGAGCATTTACATGTAATATCCGGTCCTTATCATTACAAGAGCGTCGGTTAGATAGAAGTTTCGATCGGGTGGTTCAGTGTCTGGGAGTCGAGCTCTCAGTTGTCACTTTGGAAGGTATCAGTACTTTCTTATGGTGTCAAATTAAGCAAAACAAATATGGCCACGCCAGCCATCCGATTAAGTGTTATTACTAAGGTTCGCAAGTGACGCTTTATATCATGTGCTTCAACACCACAAGAGCGTATGTTCGTACTGGAGATGGTTCAGTGTGTGGTGGAGATGTGGATGAACTTTAGACCAGGGACAGCCAGACGTGGAGGGAGGGAGCCGGCCAGTAGTGAGACGGTCGAGGCGATTAGTGGATGTGTGACGGAAGTTAACGTTTACAAAATGCTCCTAAATTAATACATCCAGTTGTCAAGGATTATAAAATACAGACGCCATCATGTGTGTGTTGGTGTTGAAAAATATAAGGTATGTCGCTGTGTATATTTCCCTTACAACTTATTTCTCTCTCCAATCTACGTCAATTCGATAGCCCATTAATTGTATAGAAATGTTGATGACTGGGACTTAATTATACTGAATGATCTTGACAGCTTCACTGGGGTAGAAATCCATTTCAACGTGATTTGGTTGTAGGAGTTTAAGGTTAGGTACCAGAACAAGGCGACCACCCACGCTGATTAACCCGACCTTCTCCCCTAGACCATTATCCGGTTTAGCATTTATACGGAGTCCTTTAACACGGCTTTAGAGGATTATGAACATTAGATTAACACCTAATCGTGTCCATGATCAAACCTTATAAGTGGTTGTTCCCAGTCGGCGTAATAGAGATGTCTCAACTGTGTACATTATGCCTTCAGTCTTCATTGGTGTATTCATAAGTGTTCTAAGTGGTCTATGATTGTCGGGAACAAAATGTAAACAGCACTTTTAGGCTAAAACGTATGTAACAATATAAGCAACTAACCACTCAGCGCAGCCAAACTCAGCTCGACATTAGCCACCACGTGAAGATTAGGCACCCAATCAGATTTTACTTGTTATACACAGAAGTGCCACTTTTGGTGGTGGGGGGGGGGGTGTTAGGGTAGTTAATCTTCAGGTGATATAAGATGGGCTGCTGCCATATCTTCGTGATTTCATAATTTTATCTTGTTTAAACCAAACACGATTTCTATGAGCGTTTTAAATCCCAGGTAAGAGGCGGTGTTACCTTGTTCACCTGACAGTCAAATATTGTAGCCAGGAACAATCAGATCCATCTTGAGTACATCAGTTGGTCACTGTGGAGGAATGGTGGTGGTGGGGAAGTGGTCTGGTGGTGGTGGCGGGGGAAGTGTCTGTGGTGGTGAGGAAGTGTCTGTGGTGGTGGGGAAGTGTCTGTGGTGGTGGTAGGTAACTCACTTGCCAACCTCCAATCACCAGTGTAAAGGTGATATTTTCGACAAGTAGAATAATATACTTTTGTGCTATTAATTATTACAAAGTCAAGTGAAGTATAATGGTCAAATAAATAGTTTACTTTCCATTATCACCGTATTTACTGTGTTGGGAAAAAAAATATTTGAGACCTTCGCAAGATATTCACTGATATTTAGGGAAATGAAGAAGATAAATTAAAGAATATCACTATCAGAAAAGAGGATGTTCATAAGAAGATAAATAAATTAAAGAAGACAAAATCCCCAGGGCCGGATGAAATTTTCCCTCGAGTTTTGAAAGAGTGTAAGGAACAGATTAGCGGACCCCTCATAAATTTATTTACAAAATCATTAGACAAGGGAGTTGTGCCAGACTTGTGGAAACAGGCAAATGTAGTACCCATGTTCAAAAAGGGTGACAGAACATCAGCGTCAAATTACCGGCCGATTAGTTTGACGTCAGTAGTGGGGAAATTTCTTGAATCAATTATAGCAAATAACATCCGATCGCATTTAGAGAAAAACAAATTAATCTACGATTCTCAGCAAAGGTTTACAAAGGGAAAATCTTGTCTAAAAATCAGCTGACGTTTTTTTAGGAAAGTCTTCGAGGTAGTAGATAATGACGAAAATTACGATGTTATTTACTTAGACTTTAGCAAAGCGTTTGACAGAGTACCGCATCAGAGGCTTCTAAGAAAAGTTAAGGCTCGTGGTATCGAGGGGAAATTTTTAAATTGGATAAAATCATGGCTTACCGATAGAACACAGAGGGTCAGCGTAGATGGTGTTAAATCTGAGTGAGGCCGTGTAACCAGTGGGGTTCCCCAGGGGTCAGTACTGGGCCCACTCTTGTTCATAATCTATATAAACGATCTAGATACTGGGATCAGCAGTGACACAAGTAAGTTTGCGGATGACGCCAAAATAGGGCGGCAGATTAATTCAGGGAAAGATGCAAATGCACTACAGGAGGATTTAAATAAACTGCAGGAGTGGTCAGTAAAATGGCAAATGAAATTCAACACCAGCAAGTGCAGCGTACTTAATATTGGAAGAACAAATACTGTCAATATATACAGCCTTAACAACATCAATCTAGAGAAGTCGACTTGTGAAAGAGCCTTAGGGGTACTTGTAAGCACGGACCTACGGCCTAGAAAACAGTGCGTTAATGTTCGAAATTAGGCAAACAGAGTATTAGGTTTTATATCTAGAAGTGTAAGCAATAAGACTGCATAGGTCTTATTGCAACTATATCTTGTGCTAGTCAGGCAGCACCTCCATTATGCGGTTTAGTTCTGGTGTCCTTATTATAGAATGGATATCAATTCACTGAAGTCGGTGCAGCGAAGAATGACGAAAATGATTCCGGGACTTAGAAACCTTCCATATCAAGATCGGTTAAATAAACTAAACTTGCATTCCCTAGAAAGACAAAGAGTGCGGGGAGATAAGATAGAAGTATTTAAGTGGGTGAAAGGAATCAATAAAGGAGATATAGATAAAGTTTTTATAGTATCCGAGCAAGATAGGACTTGTAGCAACGGATTTAAGTTGGATAAGTTTAGGTTTAGGCGGGGGATAGGAAGGAACTGGTTCACAAATAGGGTGGTGGACGAGTGGAACAAGCTTAGCAACTTTGTAGTAAGTGCTGGAATGCTGGAAAGTTTTAAAAGGAGGCTAGATAGATTCATGGATGATAGAGAGTGGTAGTAACTCTCGACAGGAGCTGCCATGCACAGGCCAACTGGCCTATTGCAGACTCCTTATGTTCTTATCACTTTGTAATACCTGTTGTGTATCACATTAATTGTTTTAAATAAGTTCTGGAACTCTTAAGTGGCAGGGCTGAGGTAAACAATTCTTTTGGGTTTTTTCTTTATTGTTGAAGTAATTATATTCACAGTACTTAATTTGGGAGAGAATGTATTGTGAATTATCTCCAGGGATGTGTTTTGAGTACACTTATATAATGAACACTTAAGTTACATGTTCACCCCTTAACTAGTGGTAAGACTCTGGCCCCTCTCCTCCGAGCGTGTGAGCGGAGAAGCGGGCGTCAAGCTGTGTTTTGATTAGTCAGGTGACATCGCTCGACTTCTGAGAGAGTTTGAGCCGCGTATAACGTGAACAACTACCAAGTCATTGTTTAATAACTTAGTGAATAATTTGGTGTTATTCATTTGGGTGACTATTTATTTAATGCAAAAGGTGCTGTTACAACTTTTTCATCACCACCGCCACAATCATTTCACCACCGCCACAATAATTTCACCACCTCCACCACAATCACTTAACCATCACCAGAAACACTCACCAATATCACCAGAATCACTTCACCACCATCACCACTTCACCACCATCACCACAAACACTTCACCACCACAAACACTTCACCACCACAAACACTTCACCACCACAAACACTTCACCACCACAAACACTTCACCACCATCACCACAAACACTTCACCACCATCACCACAAACTCTTCACCACAAACACTTCACCACAATCACTTCGCTACCAAAAGAACATAAGAAAATATGGAATCTGCAATAGGCCGATTGACCCGTGCATGGCAGCTCCTGTCAAGAGTTACTACCACTCTCTATCATCCATGAATCTATCTAGCCTTCTTTTAAAACTTTCCAGCGTCCCAGCACTTACTACAAAGTTGCTAAGTTTGTTCCACTCGTCCACCACCCTATTTGTGAACCAGTTCCTTCCTATCTCCCTCCTAAACCTAAACTTATCCAATTTAAATCCGTTGCTACGAGTCCTATCCTGCTCGGATATTATAAGAACTTTATATATATCTCCTCTATTGATTCCTTTCACCCATTTAAATACTTAAGTGCTTCACCACAATCACTTCACCATCACCACAATCACTTCACCACAATCACTTCACCATCACCACAATCACTTAACCATCACCACAATCACTTAACCATCACTAAAATCACTTCGCCACAATCGCTTCACCACCATCACCACAATCATTTCACCATCACCACAATCTTCATCATCACCAAAATCACTACACTATCACCACAATCACAATCACTTCAATTGTGTCTTATAAAAATTAACCCACATTATAGAAATATTGCCTAGGCGTTTAGTATCTTAACCGCGGCTCATAGGCTAGTTACCGTGGGTGATGCAATTATATAAACCTAATGTTTGTAGCCCACATTAATATAAGTATTACGGTCTGTCTGACGGGCCAATACATTATTATAATGTACCATCCATTTCTATATTTATCATTTTTTTAAGTTGTTCAGGTTTTAATCACCTGTAATTAGATATTTATAATAACGTAGATATGAGGATTAATATTGAAAAATACGAGGGTGGAAATCACATTTACTTTTAATATTTACCAACACAGGTCATACAGAATATCAATAGCCTGTCCAATGGCCTCCCTTTTATATAGCCCCCTGGAGCCTTCTTGGGACTGAGACACAAGGTTATATAGGTGGTTGGTTCCTCACAAACTGCTCACACTCGTCCTGGGTGTGTAGGAGGAGTCGGGACCAGTGTTTAGCTTGTCTTCAGATTTCCACGCGTTCACTATCTGGGTCCAAATGGTCTCTATAGGGTTGAGGTCTGGGTAGCACTCACAAACAGTCATAGTAATCTCTTAACACAAGCAATGGCCCGATACAATATTATATTTATGTTATTAAATGTTTCAATAAAAATACAACGTTATTATTCTATTGGGTAAAGGAAAAGTTGTATTGTTTAACTGAAAGAAACTTATTGAATATGGACCTGGAGATTTAGATGGCCAGTCCAGAAGGTCAATTTCATTCGACCTTTCCTCTGACCAGCGCTTCATCTCTCGTGCCGTGTGAACAAGGCAGTTAGCAAAGAAGTGAACAATATTCATCAAACATAATTTGTTAACACTTATTTCATGAATTGGCGCCTTCATAAAGGTGAAAATGCGCGACTTAGAAAAATAAAATAGGCGAGTGTGGAGGCAAGGATGGTGGGCAGCCTCCAGCATCTCGAGGCAAACGTCAGAGATGATGATGGGTAACGTAAACTGTTGTACACTGAAGAGGAAAAATAAGAGATAAATGTATTATATACTGATGAAAAAAAAGAACAAAATATTGGTATTGAGAGAAAGGTGTTTGTTGATCAAGTAACCCAAATTAAGGAGCACATTTCAGTATTAATAGTATGGATAGATCTACGTAGTATTAGTTAAGGGCTGCAAATTGGTGCCATCTTTTACTGTAATAATACAAGACTAATACCATATGTTGGAGTTTGATAAACTTTATATAGGAGCAACTTTTGTAGACTATTACAAATTCGAAATTGCAATTTAAAATATGTATGCCCTTTTTGACCCGATCTAATGTTGGCACTGGTGTATATACTATTCAACACAGTATGGTGGCTCACTGGCAAGGTACCTGTTGTGGATGATGGAGGCCTCGGGTTCGACTGCCAGATGGACTGAAGTCGTGTTGAACTGTACTTAAATTGTTCCTTTACTTGACCTTTGTTTGTGGTCTCTTAACTTTATAATGCTAAGTTATGCATTTCATGATTCATCTTCAACATGATACCTATATTTTGAGTTAATCTGAGGGTTATTATTGAGAATCTGGTGGAGATAATATAAGAGTCATTATAGTGTTTACCCTGCTTGTTGTTGTGACCACTCGTGTGACTTGTGACTTGACTAGTGGTAAATTCTTGATAAAGAGGAGTGCTGGCATAACAGTATGAAGAAAGAGTGATTTTAATTCCTGTCGCCCTGCAATATATACAAAAAACTATTTTTGGTTTATAAAATTTTAATTTCACAGGTATTAACAGAAAATACTACTCCAGGGAGGATGAGGACCATAACTTGGTGTACAGATGACGAGGCAACATCAAGATGGACAAGAGAAACGATCAAGAGTACAGTAAAGGATGAACATTCTCTAAATAACTCGGTCTACCAAACATGACAGGAAGTTGTATTGTATATATGTAAGTGTTGGTTAAATACGTCCACATAAATACTAAAACAGATTATAACAGTGTGTTGAAATCTTATCTACTGACTACTGTAGAGATACTGTAGCACTGTAGGAGTGAGGAAAGAACAAGCAATATTATGTAGGAGTGAGGGAAGGACATGCGGTGATGTGGAGGAGTGAGGAAAGCAGTGCCGGATTTATACCTGTGGAGGCCCATGGGCAGCCTACCCAAGAGGGTGGGGTGTATGAGTGAGGGAAGGACTTGTAGTGTGGTGTATGAGTGATGGAAGGACTTGTAGTGTGGTGTAGGAGTGAGGGAAGGACGTGTAGTGTGGTGTATGAGTCAGGGAAGGACTTGTAGCGTGGTGTATGAGTGATGGAAGGACTTGTAGCGTGGTGTAGGAGTGAGGGAAGGAGGTGTAGTGTGGTGTATGAGTGAGGGAAGGACTTGTAGCGTGGTGTTGGAGTGAGGGAAGGACTTGTGGTGTTGTGTAGGAGTGAGAGAAGGATTTGCAGTGTTGTGGATGAGTGAGGGAAGGACTTCCAGTATTGTGTAGGGGTGAGGGAAGGGCTTGTAGTGTGGTGTTGGAGTGAGGGAAGGACTTGTAGTGCGGTGTAGGAGTGAGGGAAGGACTTGTAAATGGGTGTAGTGTATTGTATGAGTGAGGGAAGGACTTGCAGGGCTGTGTAGGAGTGAAGGAAGGACTTGTAGTGTATTGTATGAGTGAGGGAAGGACTTGTAATGTTGTGTAGGATTGAGAGAAGTACATGTAGTGTGGTGTAGGAGTGAGGAAAGGACTTGTAGTGTGGTGTAGGAGTGACGGAAGGACATGTAGTGCTGTGTGGGACTTGTAGTGTTGTGTATCGGGGAAGGACTTGTAGTGTGGTGTAGGGTGACGGAAGGACTTGCAGTGTGGTATAAGTAAGGGGACTTGTAGTATTGTGTAGAAGTGAGGGAAGGACTTGTAGTATTATGTAGGAGTGAGGGAAGGACTTGGTATGTTGTGTGGGAGTGAGGGATGAACTTGGTATGTTGTGTAGTAGTGAGAGAAGGACTTGTAGTATTGTGTAGGAGTGAGGGATGGACTTGGTATGTTGTGTAGGAGTGATGGATGGTCTTGGTATGTTGTGTGGGAGTGAGGGATGAACTTGTAGTATTGTGTGGGAGTGAGGGATGGACTTGGTATGTTGTGTAGGAGTGAGAGAATTTCGTAGCAAATGCTCTCTCTCATTCACCAGACTGAAAATAAAACACAAGTGTTTTATCTTTGGGGAGGGAGTTTTATAAGGCACTGAATATATTTGATTGAGAGGTAATTACACTGCTTCTTCAGTAGGTAGGAGTATATTTTATATATGTTCCTGTATGTAAACATTGTCTAGTATGTTGTATATATTAATTTATAATAAGTTTGTAATAAGTAAATCAGCTTAACATTGTGCATTTGTTAGATAAAATGGTATGGTAATTGGCGGCATGGTATCCACATTGTACGGGTCATGGCAAGTGCAGGGAGGTAGACGAGCCTAGCTGGTGATAGTGTGTGGTGCAAGTGTGGTACAATTGGTCTGGACTCAGGATATATTTATATGGAGATAAGTGGTGTATACTTTTGTACTTTTCTAGTGTATGGTGAGGCTGAGGTTCGGGTTTGGTTTAATTTAGGCTGTGGTCATCTGTACTGTACTTAAATTGTTCCTTTACTTGACCTTTGTTTGTGGTCTCTTAACTTTATAATGCTAAGTTATGCATTTCATGATTCATCTTCAACATGATACCTATATTTTGAGTTAATCTGAGGGTTATTATTGAGAATCTGCCGGAGATAATATAAGAAGCATTATAGTGTTTACCCTGCTTGTTGTTGTGACCACTCGTGTGACTTGTGACTTGACTACTGGTAAATTCTGCTGGCATAACAGTATGAAGAAAGAGTGATTTTAATTCTTGTCGCCCTGCATTATAGACAAAAAAAATATTTTTGTTAATAAAATTTTAATTTCACAGGTATTAACAGAAAATACTACTCCAGGGAGGATGAGGACCATAACTTGGTGTACAGATGACGAGGCAACATCAAGATGGACAAGAGAAACGATCAAGAGTACAGTAAAGGATGAACATTCTCTAAATAACTCGGTCTACCAAACATGACAGGAAGTTGTATTGTATATATGTAAGTGTTGGTTAAATACGTCCACATAAATACTAAAACAGATTATAACAGTGTGTTGAAATCTTATCTTCTGACTACTGTAGATATACTGTAGCACTGTAGGAGTGAGGAAAGAACAAGCAATATTATGTAAGATTGAGGGAAGGACATGCGGTGATGTGGAAGAGTGAGGAAAGGTTATGCGGTGTTGTGTAGGAGTGAGGGAAGGATTGCAGGGCTGTGTAGACAAGGGAAGGACTTCTAGCATTGTGTAGGAGTGAGGGAAGCACTTGCAGGGTTGTGTAGAAATGAGGGAAGGACTTCTAGTATTGTGTAGGTGTGAGGGAAGGACTTGCAGTGTTATGTAGGAGTGAGGGAAGGACGTGCAGGGTTGTGTAGAAGTTAGAGAAGCACTTCTAGTATTGTGTAGGAGTGAGGGAAGGACTTGCAGTGTTGTGTAGAAATGAGGGAAGGACTTCTAGTATTGTGTAGGTGTGAGGAAAGGACATGAAGTGATGTGTAGGAGTGAGGAAAGGACTTGCAGGGTTGTGTAGTCGAGGGAAGGACTTCTATTATTGTGTA
>NW_024713824.1:0-7500 GCF_018991925.1 Homarus americanus
GTAAACACGTAACAAAGTAACACTCAAACACACAAGTAACACTCAAACACACAAGTAACACACAAACACACACAAGTAACACCTAAACACACAAGTAACACTAAACACACAGTAACACCCAAACACACAAGTAACACTCAAACACACAAGTAACACTCAAACACACAAGTAACACACAAACACACAAGTAACACTCAAACACACAAGTACACAAACACACAAGTAACACACATGTACATAAATACAGGCACGCACAGTTATATAACATACACACGGGCAAACACACACACACACACACACACATCGAGAGACAGACAAGACAGACAGACAGACAGACAGACACAAACCCAACAATAGCCACTAGGTAACTGCAGCCATTAATAGACTTGACACTTATATAACAACACCGACTGACCCAACACACAATCACACACACTAAACAGTAAAACCAGTCCCAGGTGTCACGTACACCTGGGACTGGTTAATGCAGTCATGGGTGCGGTAATGTTTCGGACGACACCTGAACACTTAACCCTACTAATTCGATCATTTTACCTGACAGCTTAGATGATTTGTGGGAGGAGGTTGGGCTGCTGGGTTGGGTTGGGTTGCTGGGTTGGGTTGCTGGGTTGGGTTGGGTTGTGCTGGGTTGTTGGGTTGGGTTGGCTTGGTTGCTGTTGGGTTGGGCTCAATGGTTGGGGTTTGTTGCTTGCTGCTTTGTTGGGTTGGCTTGTTGGGTTTGTTGGGCTTGTGTTTGGTTGTTTGGTTGGGTTGGGTTGGGTTTGCTGGGTTTGCTGGGTTTTTGATGAGTTGTCCCACAGGTGAGAGAGAGAGAGAGAGAGAGAGAGAGAGAGAGAGAGAGAGAGAGAGAGAGAGAGAGAGAGAGAGAGAGAGAGAGAGATAATCGCTCTAACCTTCACCATCTACCCAGTGAACGCTTCTTGGGAATCGAGAGACTTCAAAACACTTCCTGAAGAAGAAGAGGGCGGAGGAGGAAGAGGGCGGGGAAGGAAGAGGGCCGCGGAGGAAGAAAAGAGGAGAAAAAGAGAGGAGGAGGACGAATAGGAGAAGGTAGAGGAGGAGGAGGAGGAGGGAGAAGAGGGGGAAAAGGAAAAAACTGAGAAGGAAAAAGCTGAGGAGAAGGAGGAAGAAGAGGGTAGCATCAAGGCCCCTCTGGTGTGTTGCTGACTAACTCATATACCCAGACAGACAAGTGTTCTCCAGCACATATTTACCTCCCCCCCCCCTACCTCCTGCCCTCACCAGTAAGGTCTTGATTACCTTCTACAGGCAGTTCCTCATCGCCAATAAGGAGGTTCTCTTTGTTTCCTATCTGTCTGTCTGTCTGTCTGTCACCTGGTCCCTCACGTGTCGCCAGCATTCCAATTCTGCCTATTGATTCCTTCACCACACACCCCCGAGGCCTCAGTGAGTACCCTCTTATGCTTTCTTTGTATCTCTGTCTCTCTGCTTCTATTTCTCTTTTTCTCTACTTTTTTACTCTTTCTGCTTTTCTTTGTCTCTCTCTCTGTCACTCTCTCCGTTTTTCTCTATCATTCCCTCTCTATCTGCTTTTAGTAACCAAACAACCAAGCAAACAAACTTATTCACCCACATTATTTCAATACCAAACAACAATGAATAAACAAAAATAAACAAAAAAAAAAAATTAATTCCATACAACATTATTACTTAAGTCTACGTTCATCTGACAACTAATTTGACTCAGAATTAAATCTCAATTATTCTAGTCTCCGTCAAGTCCACACACACACACACACACACACACACACACACACACACACACACACACACACACACACACACACACACACACACACACACACACACTTTCTGGGCGCGGGTGGGTGTGGGCGTGAGTGTGTGATGGGTGCGGTAAATCTAATCTCATGTATGCAATTTGGAGTCACGTTATATTATCCATGTTTTAAATCGAGTCATATTTTGTGAAGGAGCAAAGTTCAAGGTCCAGGGAGCAGGAAGGGGGAAGAAGAGGGAGGAGGAAGGGGAGGGGGAGGGAAGAAGAAGGGGAAGGAAGGAGGTAGAAGGAAAGAGAGGAGGAGGAAGAGAGGAGGAGGAGGGGGAAGAGGAGGAAGGAAGAGGAGAGAAGGAAGAGGAGGAGAAGGAAGAGGAGGGAGGGAAGAGGAGGGAGGGGGAAGAGAAAGGAGGAGGAAAAAAGAAGGTTAGAAGATGTTGAAGAGCGAGTGAGAGAAAAGTGTGTGTGTGTGTGTGTGTGTGTGTGTGTGTGTGTGTGTGTGTGTGCGTGTGTGTGTGTGCGTGTGTGTGTGTGGTGTGTGTGTGTGTGGTGTGTGTGTGTGTGTGTGTGTGTGTGTGTGTGTGTGTCGCTGCTTCACGCCCAGGCCACACCCCCTTAGACGACCCAACAACAATTACTTGACATATGAGAAGACAGAAACTATCACGTTCAGTGGAGGTCACAGTATGCCACCTAACCTAACTAAACCTAAACCTAACCAAACCAAACCAAACCTAACTTAATCTAACCAAACTTAAACCTAACCTAACCTAACTAAACCTAAACCTAATCTAACCTAACCAAACCTAACCTAACCAAACCAAAACCTAACCTAACCTAACTAAACCTAAACCTAATCTAACCTAACCAAACCTAACCTAACCAAACCAAAACCTAACCTAACCTAACCAAACCTAAACCTAAACCTAATCTAACCTAACTAAACCTAAACCTAATCTAACCTAACCTAAACCTAAACCTAACCTAACATCTTAAACACCAAACCCATGGCAATCAGAAATTAGTGTCATTATCTTCTTCTCTCCTCCTTCTCCTCCCTTCTCTTCCTCCTTCTCCTCCCTTCTCTTCCTCCTTCTCCTCTCTATTTCCCTCTTTTCCTTCTCACCCTCAACTCCTCCCTCCCCCACATCCTCATCCTCCTCCTGCACCTCCACCACCTCCTACTTGTCCTCTTCCTCCTCCTCCTCCTTGTCCTCTTCCTCCTCCTGTTCCTTCTTCTCTCCCTCCTCCTCCCCCTGACCCCTATCTTCTCCCTTAACTCTCCCTCCTCCTCCTCTCCTTCTCCTCTCACCTCCCTACACTCGGAGACAAAAGGACTAGGCTGTAATTGTTTCGTCGGGGGAGGAGATCACGTCTCTCTCTCTCGACTATCTTAAAACCCAGAGTTCATTGTTGAGTGTTGAGGTGGCGGGGTGATCCAACAACAACAACAACAACAACAACAACAACAACAACAACAACAACAACAACAACAGCAACAACGCAAGTAACAATAATAACAAAAAATAACAATAATAACAACAACGCCAACAACATCAACCAGCAATAACAACAACAGTAACAAGAATAATAATAACAACAGCAGCAACAACAGAAACAAGAACAACAACAACAGCAGCAACAACAGTAGATTAAGACTTCATGAGTCAAGGAGAAAGCCATGAGGTCACCCTTGGCTGTCTCTGAGTCGTCCTCGAGACAGTGTGTGTGTGTGCGTGTGTGTGAGTGTGTGTGTGTGTGTGTGTATGTGTGTATGACTGAGAATATTATTGAATGTAGAATTATTTCCTAAGAATATTATCAACTAATACTTAAATAAACGTCTTGTACTGAGTCACCAGTCCCAATACAATAGTCAAGAAGCCAGCACACTATTTCTCTCCCAAACAATGAATTTCCTCCTCAAATCCATCTTCCTGTAATGTGTATGAACCTAATTTGCATACTGTAATCCATTTGACACTTTTTATCACCTGTAAGAACCGGTATGTAAAGGTATAGGAATTATAGCTCTTATTTACCTGTTAATTAGCATATGTATTCTCTCATAGGTGGTATATGCAAATAAGTTTCTCTAGGATGGAACTTGAGAGGGGAGGAAGGGGAAAATTTTGAATGTGTTTTTTTATAAGTGAGTTCAAGGTTAAATCCCTTTGAATACGATGACTTAACCCCTTGACTACAATGACTTAACCCCTTGACTACAATGACTTAACCCCTTGACTACAATGACTTAGCCTGGAGTAGAATGACTTAATCCCTCAGGCACGATAAATTAACTCTATTTGACGGTTCAGTGCACTAATATTTGTCCTCTCTCTCTCTCTCTCTCTCTCTCTCTCTCTCTCTTCTAACACTCTGCAACGTTCCCATTTAACCCAACCTAACCTAACCCAACCAAATCTAAAAGGTATGAAACTAGAATTCCTATCTCACACATTTCACAACAATTACCTGTTCTCACCTGAGTGATGCATCAAATAAACAACATGGAATACCTTTAGTTATTATGATGCTTCTCCCTGCGTAGTTAATCACATTAGTGGATAGGTTAAGGTAGACGGGGGGAGAGGTTAGGTGAGGTTAGGTTAGGTTAGGTTAGGTTAGGTTAGGTTAGGTAAGGTAATTTGAATGATTTTTGTCTATTGGTGAGGATTAGGTTGAGAAGTAAAGTTTTTCACTGTCTACACACACACACACACACACACACACACACACACACACACACACACACACACACACACAGAGGGTAATTTATAAGGTAATCCTATTTGCTGCAGGAGTCGTGTATAATTCAGCATGTATCCTGCCCGACCATATTGTGTTTATAATTTATAGCTAATCTATTCCATGGGACTAATACTCTTGAGAGCTGTCATCGTTTACAATCCTCTTATGTCATCAGAAGATTGTGTGTAATGCATTCACGTGGATGTAATGGGCTGGAGTTAATGACGTCATGGTTGTTTTGTTGTGGTTGTTGAAGAGAGAGAGAGGTTTCCTTGGGCGTAATTAATTGGTTCGTGTGTTGCTAGTTAGGTTGGCTTAGGTTGGGTTTAGGGAGCAGACTATAGCGCCATATCAGATTTGTAGGCTTGACACACACACACACACACACACACACACACACACACACACACACACACACACACACACACACACACACACACACACACACACCACACACACACACACACACACACACACACACTGCTAAAGCAGCCCTGATCTTCTCTTGCTGTTCCTCTTTCTTCATTCGTCTTTTTTATTCTACACTAATTCTACTGCACTTCCTCTTCTTCCATCTCCACATCTTCCTCTTCCATCTCCTCCTCCTCCCCTCTTCCTTTCCTCCTCCTCCTGCTACTACTACCACTATTACCACCCTCCGCCGTTTCTATTTCCTCCTCCTCCTGTCGTCTCAGCACATATAAATAACACGAAAAGAAAAATACATATGACTGTCACGAACCTATGTCTGTCAGCCTTAAATATTTTATACCTGAGCGATGACACACACACACACACACACACACACACACACACACAC
The DNA here is from genome assembly GCF_018991925.1 of Homarus americanus. Classification (NCBI taxonomy): domain Eukaryota; kingdom Metazoa; phylum Arthropoda; class Malacostraca; order Decapoda; family Nephropidae; genus Homarus; species Homarus americanus. Next base: position 5,349 of record NW_024713824.1, read on the forward strand.
ACACACACACCGAAGATCCAAGACGTACCTGGCGCTCCTCTGGAGAACCCCAGCCAAGTCAACTAAACAAGGATGGCCCATACCCAACTCCCTCCCCAGAACCCACCTCCTCCCCTGGGAATATCAACAAGTTCTCGCCAGAAGTTACAATTTCATTTAGAAAAGGAATGGAACCAGTGTTGAACAGAGGTGAACAGTGGTGAACAGTGCTTAAGTCAGTGAGAACAACTCAACAGTAACAGCCGAGTCGTACCCAAGTTAACCTTCACACAGTGAGGTCCCAGGTACCCAGTGATAACTGCCCGTGAGACCCAACAACAACCAGCAATGTGTTATTCCGTCTACCATAGGAAGGCTTGGGACCACACCACGTCAGGTCCCTCATAACACCATCTGTGAGGGAATTACTACACCACGTCAGGTCCCTCGTAACACCATCTGTGAGGGAACTACTACACCACGTCAGGTCCCTCATAACACCATCTGGGAGGGAATTACTACACTACGTGTTTGCTGTTCAACACCTACATTAATCTGTATGTTCACTGTATGTTCCTTTACCTTTCTCTAATGAAGACTTTTGTTAAACCACCAATGTATGTAATAAGTCATTTATGTCCAATGTATATTTTCAGCCTTCGGGCTGCAGAACTTTTTCAATAAACCGTTAATTATTATTATTATTATTATTATTATTATTATTATTATTATTATTATTATTATTATTATTATTATTATTACATACACGAGTAGTAACTGTCCACTAGCCCCTCCACAACTAGTAATAACTGTTCAGTCTACTCCCACACAGTCGACTCCGGTAGACTGGAGGGAGCCTGCAGTTGTGACCCGGAAATAAGCAATAACTACAAGACTTAAAAGTCATCTACACATCAACGTGACCCGTACACTGATTCTGTGTGTGTGTGTGTGTGTGTGTGTGTGTGTGTGTGTGTGTGTGTGTGTGTGTGTGTGTGTGTGTTTTTGTCCATACGAGCAAATATTTTTTTGTTCTCTTAAACCAAGTGTGTTTGTCAGTAAGTAAGTTTGTTTGACACACTTTGATATACACGGGTAAGTATACATACAAAATGCAATATTGAGTTGTAAACATGCCAGTCTTTGAAATATGAGCCTCTGTATGTCTGTCTGTCTGTCTGTATTTCTCTATCCATTTATTCAGCTATCTCTATCTCTATCTCTACTTGTCTTTCTATTTACTTTTCGACTCTCTCTCTCTCTCTCTCTCTCTCTCTGATGTAGACAATATGAAAGCGTGTGAGTGAGGGTTGTGAGGGAGGTCGTACGCCTTTACCCGAGCTAACAACACTCACTGCCAGGAGCCCCAGACAGAGTATCGTACAGCGGCGGTAAAATGACGTGCCTCCTAGTGTCGTGCCTTTGATGGAGAGAGAGAGAGATGTATATAAAATTATAACTTCATATAAATACTACACTGTAAGTGTTTTATATTAAATTTATATATACTTTTCCTTAATAATTATTCCTGTACACACACACACACACACACACACACACACACACACACACACACACACACACACACACACACACACACACACACACACACACAAGGTCTATTAACCATTGAGGTTGATTAAAATTAACTTCTCTCCAAGTTAGGTCTTGTTTTTCCCTCTTTCTCCTCCCTTTCCTCACACATCCCTCCTCCTCTCCTTCCCTTCCTCGCCTCCTCTACTTTCCTTCACCACTACTCTTCCTGTCTCTACTCTTCCCCTCCCCTCCCCCTCCTGCTGACGGAGAGGGGCCAGGTGAGGTAGATCAGTTGATGAGACTAATTACGGACAGGTACACTCGACTGCGTTCTGATCTCTGATACCAAGGAGCTTGTGTCTGTCTTGTGTCTGATATCTGTGTACCTTCTGTCTGTCAGTGTATCTTTCTGCCTGTCTGTCTGTCTATCTGTCTCACTGACTAGATGTGCCCTGTCAATTCTCTGTCAATTTTCTTTCTTGAGTCTTGGTGTTTCTTGTGTGTTTATGGTATCAACTGTTTACCTGTTTATTTACCTGTCAGATGTGTGTGTGTGTGTGTGTGTGTGTGTGTGTGTGTGTGTGTGTGTGTGTGTGTGTGTGTGTGTGTGTGTGTGTGTGTGTGTGTGTGTGTGTGT
>NW_024713824.1:12500-18580 GCF_018991925.1 Homarus americanus
CCTTCTACCTCCCACCCTTATTTGCCCTAACGCTACTTGGGGAAGGGGGGAGCAGGTTAGGTTAGGTTAGGTTCTGCTTTGATGACCTAACCTAACGTAACCAAACCTAACCTAACCTAACCATACCCAACCAAACCAAACCTAACCAATAAACTCTTTCTCAAACGCGTAAGATGCAACAGGAAACTGACACAATCCTTGCAATGAAATCCTCCATCTGGTCACTGATAGACGCCAGGTGAGGGCAATTAGCGGAGGTGAGCAATGGCAGGTAAGTGAATCTTGAAATGTCAGTTTTAAGAGAGCACTTACCATGAAGGTCACATTGACGCTAGATCGCTCGTGATGGCTGACAGAAGCATCGCCTGGCGTTAATACCACAGAGAGAGGAGAGAAGAGAGAAGGGAGGTAGGGAGGCAGGGAGGGAAGGGAGAAGTTAAGTGGTTTGGTACCCTTAATATAATAGTTTTTTATGTGTATTAATATATTAACCTCTCTCTCTCACTTATTCTTATCTATTATTGCTTTCCACTTATTATTGTTCTCATATCATTAATTCTGTTTATCTCTCCTGTTTCTCCCTCTCTTCCCCTTCCCGTTATCATCATCTTTATTTCCATCTAATCTCTTATTCTATTTCATTACATCTTCCGTCTTTCTTCTTTGTCTTCCATTCTCTACGTCAATCACTTTTCTCACTCTATTTATCATTCTTCCTTGTTCTTGTCTCTCTCTCTCTCTCTCTCTCTCTCTCTCTCTCTCTCTCTCTCTCTCTCTCTCTCTCTCTTCCGTTCCTTCTCCTTCCCCGTCCGTTTCTTCTACTCTCTCCCCTCCTTCTCTTTCTCTGTCCTCCCCCCTCTCCCTTTCCTTGCATCTTCGCTCCTCCTTCTTTCTTTCTTCCTCCCTCTCCCTCTCTCTCTCTCTTCTTTCCACTTTACCTCTCCCCGTCCCTTCTTCTCTCTTTCTCCTACCCCCTCTACCTCCCGCCTTTCCTCCCCTTCCTTTACGATTTGCCACCCTCCCGGCCTCCCTTTCCCCCTCCTCCCTCCCCCTGCTGCTTCCCCCCCACCCCACCTCTCCACCCTGCTGCGCCGCCCTCCCCCGTTGCTTCCCTCCCTCCCCCTCCCTCAATCCTGGGCCATAGACCACCTGGCTGATATCATTTCTGCTTCCACTATCCTCATTGGAAGTCCATTACCAACTTGCCTCCTCCTCCCTCCCCACCTCTCCCTCCTCCTCCCCCATCTGCTCCTCCCCACCTTCCCCTTCTCCCCTGCCCTGTTTTTTCCCAAATTCTCCCCAATCTGTCTCTGCCCTTTACTCCCCTTTTAAACCTCCCCTTCCCTCTGTCTCTACTCATGCTTGTCTCCCCAACTAGTCTCCCCAGCTCCCCCTCCCCATACTGCCGGTCCTACTAACCTTCACCAGCCAGGACACGTGTGACCTACTGACGTTCTTGTCTGTAGTGCTAGTGTCTCTCTCTCTCTCTCTCTCTCTCTCTCTCTCTCTCTCTCTCTCTCTCTCTCTCTTCTCCCAAGTGTTGTTCTCTCGCTCCTCATCAACTACCCATCTGTCTGTCTGTCTGTCTGTCTAGTTTAGGAGTCAATTGGTTGGCTGAAGTCGGTTCTCTAGATTAAGAGGTTGTTGATCTAGCAGTGTTAGTGGTCCTGTTGTGGTGGAGTCAGGTGTAGGTGGTGTCAGGTGTAGGTGGTGTCAGGTGTAGGTGGTGTCAGGTGTAGGTGGTGTCAGGTGTGGGTGGTGTCAGGTGTAGGTGGTGTCAGGTGTAGGTGGTGTCAGGTGTGGGTGGTGTCAGGTGTAGGTGGTGTCAGGTATGGGTGGTATCAGGTGTGGGTGGTGTCAGGTATGGATGGTGTCAGACGTGGGTGGTTTCAGACGAGGCTGGTGTCAGGCAAGGGTACTGTCAGAGAGGGATGATGTCAGGCGCGAGTGGTGTCAGTGACCCACTGGTTTGGTGTCAGCTGGGGGTCAAACATGGTGGTATTATATTGCAGTGAGTCTCAACCCTTCTCAGTACAGTCTTGACCTCCCCTAGTGACCTCTGACCTCTGGAATGATAAGCACACACACACACACACACACACACACACACACACACACACACACACACACACACACACACACACACACACACACACACACACACACACACACACACACCTCTAACAACTTACTTATAAAATCAATTAAGAATATCCCAATCAGGTGTTCTAATCACTAATTAAAACAAATCTCCAAATACCTTTAATTAACTCAGGTAAATTATATCATCCTATTCACCTGTGTTGATATATTAAGTCATAGATAAGGTTAATTGTCTCAAAACTTACTTAGAGGATTACTGAAGATGTTTATTACTATCATCAATCGTTAATAATAATAATAATAATAATAATAATAATAATAATAATAATAATAATAATAATAATAATAATACTAATAATGATAATAATATAATAATAATAATAATAATAATAATAATAATAATAATAATAATAATAATAATAATAATAATAATAATAATAATAATAATAATACACACACACATTAATAATGTATACAAAAGGACCGCCATTGCACATCCTATCCCTGATACGACGATATCCATTAACCCCTCTCGATATTATCATCCATTGAAAATGATGATAAAATGATGTATTGTACTGAGGATCCCTAAAACTTCCAATTGTTTGGTCTTGCCAAACACTAAATACCCAACACCTACCAACACCCACCAACACCTGCTACCACTTCAACACTCCGCTAACACCTGCCAACACCTACCAACACCTACCAAACCTGCCAACACCTACCAACACCTACCAACACCTGCCAACACCTACCAACACCTGCCAACACCTACCAACACCCACCAACACCTGCCAACACCTACCAAATACCAAGTACCTTTTCCTCGTAAGCAATTAAGTTTTATCGTCTATATTTTAATCTTGGTAAAATTACAGTTAGTTGTTATTTTCTGTATTAAGTAATTGCTGTCAGGATTAATTTTGTCGGTGATGAACAATATTTCTTAAAGTATGCATTATTATACAGCTCAATACAGTATGAAATATTCACATCCTTATAGTACACCTTACACCCCCCTTATAGTAGAGATCATACACCCATTGTACACTACTATACACCCTCATACTTAGGTAATACACGGAGTATACAACCCTAAGTGACTATATACACACGCCATAATTGTCCTGTCACCCAAGAATTGACCCTCCGACACGACCCTCCTTACACTTCGTTCCTGGGGTCGTGGCGCTGCCCATGGCACAGGTGACCCCAACCCTACCAACACTGGTCCACCCCCCCCTCAATTAATACACCTGTTCGGCTGGATCTCTACGTTCGCAATTGGATATTACATATTGTAATGGAGTAAATACAGCTAAGGAAACATGGAGTCTTGTAAGAGAATATTCTACTCTTTAAACAAATTACTGTAGCATATTTGACTCATAATATATACCCAGTATATGGAGCAACTAATTCAGCTATAAAAATCTTACATATAAAACATTAATAATACTAACAAAACTATGAAGTAAATCTATGATGACAATGCTTCTTCACAAATGTCACTCAACATTAACCCACAAACACAATGTAATAACATTATAATAATAACATTAAACCATAACAATCAATCAGGTGAGATAAACATCACTAACTATCCTCTTGGCACTAATGAAATAGAGGTCAACTACTAATCACAGGTAATGTTATAACACAGGTGAACCTGGTCAGGCCAGTACTAACTGGTTCACTACTAAAACACGAGTAAATAAATAAATATATATATATCACTAACAAATACATAACAGCACATGATTATACATTATAAAATAGTATTACTTGTTACAGGTGGTGACACACAGGTGTGTTGTCAGACAACACATGTGCAGTAGTCATGTTACCAGGACGACACAACACACGTGCCGGTTGTAGTCACAACACCCGCGTGTGACATTGATCACACAGGTGAAACAACAGAGAGGGACACAGATGGGGTGCAGGACTAAGTGGAGTCATGAACGGTCACACGACACCACAGGAAGTAAGTGCAGCACTAGGTCATAACACTAACAGATGCAGGATAACACACACACACACACACCACACACACACACACATACACACAGGTGCAGCCACACGACCACCTGCCTGGTGATGGAGCTACACAGGTGTTGTGAGTCACCTCAGTACTTCCTGCTGTGTACTTCCCTTAGGTCTGTTAGGGAAGTAACAGCACTTCCTTTAGCTAATCCAGGAAAAACACACTTCCTTAGTTAATCCAGGAAGTAACAGCACTTCCTTAGTTAATCCAGGAAGTAACAACACTTCTTAGTTAATCCAGGAAGCAACAGCACTTTAGTTAATCCAGAGTGCTAGGGAGCACTTCCTTCAGTCTGTTAGGGAAGTTAGAGAACTTTCTGTGGGTGTTATAGTGAAGGACACCACACTTCTCAAACACTCCAGGACGTATAAGACAACACTTCCTGTAAACAAATGTTACCTTTAAAGGAAGGCTTATGGCTTCCACCCTGGTGCCTTTGACAGATGGTAAGGACTACACCATACAACGCGTTATGAGAGGTTGGGACAGTGGCGCCACCACCACAGTGACGCCAATATTAAGGTACCAGCTCTGTGAGAGAAGCTGGAGAGACGCAACTTGCTGAGGGCGGTGCTGGCATGGTGGTGGTGGTGGTGGTGGTAGTAGTGGTAGTAGTGGTAATTGTTGTGGTGGCAGGTTCTTAAATTCTCTGTTCTGTCCTCCTTGTTATTCGGTCTGCCTGCGTCCGCGTGTCCGTCTAAATTCCTTCTTCTTGTGATACCAGGGGTTGTAGTAGTGGTGGTTGTTGTTGTGTCTTTGTTTTGTTGTTGTTGTTCTTCTCGACACCACAACATGACACATTCACAGAGACACCGACGAGACTTTGGTTAACCTCTCAAACGTATCCCTATTTCACTTCTCTTTACTTTATTTTATTTACTTTTTCGGGGACTCTCGACGTGAAGGAGGGGGGGGCGTAGAGAAGAGACGGGGAAGGGAGATATACTAGAGATACGTGAGAGAGGGAGAATGGTGGAGTTAGGAGAGAACAAGAATGACTGAGAGAAATAAAAGGGTATTGGGGATAAATGAGAGATGATAATAGGAGGATGAGAAGGAGAGAGACAGAGAGAGAGAGATAAAGAGACAAGTATCGTAGTTTTAAGCCTGGGTCACATAGATCTCAAATTTAGATCTTAAATGCCAAAAAATAATCTGATTGAATTTTCAGATCACTTTCAAAATGTTTTTTTTTTTTTTTTTTTTTTTTTTTTTTACAGGTACACTTGTGGTTGAAGCAATAAGGGAGGAATATATCAACAAATTTTATATCTTTGTTTCTGTTCTTAAGACACTTATGAGGGTGATGATGACACTCGGGTTAGTTTCCCTGATCACAGCTCATTCACCTAGAACATTGAACGAGGGGGAAGCACAACTGTGTGTAGTATAAAGGAAAAAAAAAAATATATAATAATGAAAAAACAAGAATTTATGTAATTTTTTCACAACCACCTCTAAAAAAAAAAAATAAATTTTGACGCCGTCCTCACACACGGAGACCTGACAGAGGTTAGCCAGTAGAAGCAGTCATAGTAGTAGTAGCCGCAGGAGAGGACAGTGACGAGGGAAGCCGCCGCACGGGTAGTAGAGTGCCGAGAATGAGGACACCGTGAGAGGAGAGCCCCAGGAGAGGTGAGGAGAGTGCCGACTGCTAAGCCTGCAAGCTCCCGGAAGAGCAGGCCAGAGAGAATCGACTGACTGTGTGTGTGTGCACCCCAATCCATCACACCCTCCCCCGCCTCTGCACCTCCCCGCGCCTCACCTACCCCTCACTTCACCCTCACCAACCTCCTCCTCACTCCCCTCTTTCTTTCTACCTCCCAGTTTAATTTCCTCTCCTCACAATTTTTCCTTATATCAGCTCTTCCTCCTCTCACTTCTCCTTCTCTCCCTTCCTCCTCCAGCACACACTGTCGGGGCACGA
>NW_024713825.1:0-17934 GCF_018991925.1 Homarus americanus
TAAACCTTTAGCAATAGTAAGCAGATTAACGCACCGTTGAGTGATAGAAAACTTCCTACCAAAACCAAGAACAAGTTTCTCATTTGTCTGTAGATCATAAGATGATAAGTTTATGAACAAATTTGGATCACTCAATATGGTCCAGTAACTCTCGTCAAACAGAGCATTTAATTTGGCATTTAACCTTCTTTTTTGGGCTTTGTCAGTTTCACTAAGAAGTTGATATACAAAATCACGAATGGTGTGCCACTTATCAACACAAACACTGTTTTGCAGAAGTATTTTACACTGAGCACTGTGTTTGAAGGCTAATTTCACACTATCACTTGAACTCTTGATAAGGGAATCTAGAAACACTTTATCCAACTCGGAGAATGCTTGATTGTCCAGATTTCTTAGTCTACTTGGAAGACAGGACTTGGGAACAATTTTATCATCTCTGCAATCTTTCAAAAACTTCAACTTGTTTTTGAGACTATGAGCCTTCAGCAAACTCTTCTTGTAGTTGCGGTAGATGGGGCGAAGATGAGGATGTTGTTGACAGATTAAGGACACAGCGTAAGAGAGACGTGTAAGTTCCATATTTCATGTAAATCCACAATGAAAACGTGGATAAGATAAATCTTGATAAATCACACGGGAAAATGGAAAACAACGGAGTACCTTAGCTTTCGTCTTTATTCAAGACATCTTCAGAGGCAACTGGATTACATGGACAGATATATATATATATATATATATATATATATATATATATATATATATATATATATATATATATATATATATATATATATATATATAACAAAGAAGTCTGTCTGTCTGTCTGTCTGTCTGTCTGTTTGTTTATTTGTTTGTGTGTCCGCACGAGAATCTCTGAAATTGCTTTACCGATCTGTAGTGATTATGGATGGTGTTATATATAGTGATGATGGATGGTGCTATATGTAGTGATAATGGATGAAGTTATATGTAATGATGATGGATGGTGTTATAGGTAGTGATGATGGGTGGTGTTATATGTAGTGATGATGGATGATGTTATATGTAGTGATGATGGATGAAGTTATATGTAGTGGTGATGGGTGGTGTTATATGTAGTGATGATTAGACAATAAAATAATAACAGTTTAATGCTAAAAAAATATACTTTGCTGTACCGTTGTAGTGAAAAACATGGTGGAACTTATATACACCATTAATGAACTATTGATGGAAGAAGTAGTTTTGGGAACTGAACAGTGAGGGTGGCGTCCTACCGTTGCCTAGCGGATGAGCCACGATTCTGCTAGTGGTACATATAACATAGTACGGTGTCGCCTCTGAACTGAATAAAATCATCTGTCGTTAACCAAATAAAATATTAAAAATGACGACCCTGTAGTGAAGATGTTAATGTTGTGGAAAAATGTATTATGAAATATTTCAACTATGAAGACGAATCCGTTTTTAATTTTGTTTATTGTAGTTTATCTTGTGTTGTCTGTGTGTTGAGGACAATGTGTAGAAAATTGATCTGTAAATTTGTATGGTTTACACATGAGTAGGGTAGAGAAACAAGACACATATTTTATTATATTTTATTTATGTTTTTTACACATATAGACCTCACCCTCACCGCTCCTCTGTGATGATGAGCTTGGTTTGAGGCAATTTTTTAGCCTTAAGCACCTGTGAGTATGACATCACAGGCCCATTTTCGGGTTTGGTTTGGGGTCCTTTTCCGGCCTGAACCACCTTAGGCTTCTCTTGTGGTGTAGTTATGGGAGCGGGGTTTTCTGACACCGAACCACGATTTCCACGTTTCCGGGGAATCCTCTGGGGCTTTGGTGCGAGTTGGGGTCCTTTTATGACCTGAACCACCTGAGGCTTCTCTTGTGGTGTAGTTATGGGAGCAAGGTTTTCTGACACCGAACAGCGATTTCCACGTTTCCGGGGAATCCTCTGGGGCTTTGGTGCGAGTTGGGGTCCTTTTATGGCCTCAACCACCTGAGGCTTCTCTTGTGGTGTAGTTATGGGAGCAAGGTTTTCTGACACCGAACAGCGATTTCCACGTTTCCGGGGAATCCTCTGGGGCTTTGGTGCGAGTTGGGGTCCTTTTATGGCCTCAACCACCTTAGGCTTCTCTTGTGGTGTAGTTTGAGGCTGTACTTTATCCTTAACCAAGTGTGAGTATGACATCACAGGCCCATTTTGTGGCTTGGGTTGGGGTTGTTTTGTAACCTGTGTTGGTTTGTTTCGCTCTTTCTCGTCAAGATCAACTAACTCGAGCCATGAGAGGCTCGAGTTAGCATAAGCGACAACGTCCAAAACTTCTGTGTAAGTCATATTGCTCAAGTAATTTTTGTTTTATAAAAACTGTTATAACGAAGTACAATACAGACTTTGCTCACCGAGCTTCAGGACCTCATGAAAAAATATCGAGGTAAACACGATTTTGTGACATAAAACCAAATAATGTAGGTTGGAACAGTGTAGTATAGTATAGAGGAGTAGTGCCGTGGTGAAGATACAGTATATAGTGATAGTAACGAACATAGAGTTTATAGTAACAGTCGTGAGGTACAGTATATAGTGATAGTAACGAACATAGAGTTTATAGTAACAGTAGTGAACATTATTAATATAGTAACAGTAGTGAACATTGTGTATAATAACAGTAGTGAGCATTGTGTGTATAGTAACAGTAGTGAACATTGTTAATGTAAACAACAGTAGTGAACATTGTGTATAGTAATATTATTGAGCATTGATATTATAGTAACAGTAGTGAAGCATTATTATTATAGTAACAGTAGTGAACATTGTGTATAGTAACAGTAGTGAAGATTGTGTACAGTAACAGTAGTGAAGATTGTGTACAGTAACAGTAGTGAAGATTGTTATAGTAACAGTAGTGAACATTGTGCACAGTAACAGCAGTGAACATTGTGTACAGTAACAGTAGTGGAGATTGTGTACAGTAACAGTAGTGAACATTGTGTATAGTAACAGTAGTGAACATTGTGTATAGTAACAGTAGTGAAGATTGTGTACAGTAACAGTAGTGAAGATTGTTATAGTAACAGTAGTGAACATTGTGTATAGTAACAGTAGTGAACATTGTGTATAGTAACAGTAGTGAAGATTGTGTACAGTAACAGTAGTGAAGATTGTTATAGTAACAGTAGTGAACATTGTTATAGTAACAGTAGTGAACATTGTGTACAGTAACAGTAGTGAAGATTGTTATAGTAACAGTAGTGAACATTGTTATAGTAACAGTAGTGAACATTGTGTATAGTAACAGTAGTGAACATTGTGTACAGTAACAGTAGTGAACATTGTGTATAGTAACAGTAGTGAACATTGTATATTGTAACAGTAGTGAACATTGTGTATAGTAACAGTAGTGAACATTGTGTATAGTAACAGTAGTGAACATTGTGTATAGTACCAGTAGTGAACATTGTGTATAGTAGCAGTAGTGAACATTGTGTATAGTAACAGTAGTGAACATTGTGTATAGTAACAGTAATGAACATTGTGTATAGTAACAGTAGTGAACATTGTATTATAGTAACAGTAGTGAACATTATTATTATAGTAACAGTAATTGAAGACATTATTATTATAGTAACAGTAGTGAACATTGTATATTGTAACAGTAGTGAACATTGTGTATAGTAACAATAGTGAACATTGTATATTGTAACAGTAGTGAACATTGTGTATAGTAACAATAGTGAACATTGTATATTGTAACAGTAGTGAACATTGTGTATAGTAACAGTAGTGAACATTGTGTATAGTAACAGTAGTGAACATTGTGTATAGTAACAGTAGTGAAGATTGTGTATATTAACAGTAGTGAACATTGTGTATAGTAACAGTAGTGAACATTGTGCACAGTAACAGTAGTGAACATTGTGTATAGTAACACTAGTGAAGATTGTGTACAGTAACAGTAGTGAAGATTGTTATAGTAACAGTAGTGAACATTGTGTATAGTAACAGTAGTGAAGATTGTGTACAGTAACAGTAGTGAACATTGTCTATAGTAACAGTAGTGAACATTGTTATAGTAACAGTAGTAAACATTGTGTATAGTAACAGTAGTGAACATTGTGTACAGTAACAGTAGTGAACATTGTATATCGTAACAGTAGTGAACATTATTATTTAGTAACAGTAGTGAACATTATTATTATAGTAACAGTAATTGAACATTATTATTATAGTAACAGTAGTGAACATTATTATTATAGTAACAGTAGTGTAGTAACAGTAGTGAACATTGTGTATAGTAACCCTGTATATTTAAGCCTCTCTCTGTCCATGTAATCCAGTTGCCTCTGAAGATGTCTTGAATAAAGACGAAAGCTAAGGTGCTCCGTTGTTTCCCTTTTCCCGTGTGATTTTATCAATATATATATATATATATATATATATATATATATATATATATATATATATATATATATATATATATATATATATATATATATATATATATACATGTAAATACCCTGAGCAAGTGGTGATTTAAGTTTGCATGTGCACCAGTTCACGGTAATTCTTTACTTACCTTGTGCACCTAAACTTCCATCCTTGACGAAAGTGTAGGAGAAATAGCAGCGATGATGATGGTCAACAAATCAAGAGGAATAGAAATAACCATCTTTTGTTCGACAAACAGAGTGTCATTTTAATTAATTTATCTGTTAACATGTGTTAGGCTTCTGTCAACAAAATATCGCTTAAATATATCTAAAACGTTAGAAGGATTTAGTGTCATCCCAAAATAAACTGATCTATTTCAAGTGAAAAAAAAAGAAAGGTTAAAATTAAACATCAAAGAGATTACGTAACACCGAGAGCACTAAAAAGAGTGGACCGACTTTTATGAAACGATAGATAGTCATGTTGACAGTAGAGGCTGAGAAGGAAGCCATTTCATATTGAACGTTGGTCATACAATTAAGTTATCACAGAATAAGGTAAAAGAAAAGACAAAATATCTAAGAATGAAAAGCAACAGAATAATGAATCATGGCAAAACGGTTGAGTGTTGGTCGAGAAAGAATTACGTATTGAACATAAGTCAAACATAATTATTACTCTCCCTGACCATAAAAAACTTCTATTACCTTATCAGTCAGTCAAACATGTTGTTGATTAATAATTCCCCCAAAATATATATTATAAAAGAGACTCACTTATACATCGCACGACCACAGGCTCAAGGCCAGGCTATGGACACACACAAACTGATATACCTCGTTGCTTTAAGAGATAACGGAAATAACGCTACGCATAAGTTATATTAGTTGATGATTTAATATAACAGATGAATCACAAAATGTCTATATGTACCTTTATTATTTACAACACGTGTGTCAGCTTTTAGATAAGTCCTCTGAAGCGACGTGTAGTTGTTCACACAAACAGTGACAAGTCTCAGATCAACCCACTGAAAACTTTGGGAATTTATTACACAAAGAGAACATCCTAATATAAATTATCCTGTAAGATCTGTAGATGTCCCATGGTGATGACGCAACTGTAAACAAAAGGACAACAGGGCACAGTAGGACACGAGGTAAAAACAATCTAAATAAAGTTATGATCGAAAGACGTTTAATAATGAGGAGACAGAGGTAAGAGAGATCCTGAGACCTAATAAGATATTTCATTAGTAAGAAGAACCGGAGGAGACCAGCGAGGACAAGGCCACTAATGATGACGCTTTAATAAGAGGAAGGATGGGAGGAGCCTATATTATTATAGTGATGGTGAAAAGTGAAAGTGAGACCTATAGGCATGGCAGCCCGTTAGGGACAGTGAGGATACAAGACACTGTACTAAGCCTCCGGTACACAAGGAGGCAGCATGGCCGGCACTGCACTCGACCACCTTCACTTCCCCCAGTTGAAAGCTTAGGTACCCATTTACAGCTGGGTGAACTGGGAGCGCCTGGGAATCGAACCACTGACCCTCGGTCCTTGGAACAAGAGGCGAGCGCTGTATTGTGGTAATACACAATAAATATTATTAAAAACATGTAGGAACTTAGTGATGATAACACCATAAATAATATTAATGACACGGTGAGTGTTGCCACATAACTCCTGGTGAACCACACACACGTTTAGACAACTCCTGATACTCCTCCGTCCCTCACAGCTCCTGGTGCCCCCTGCCATATGCTTTCCTATTGTCATATCCTAGACACTCACCTCCCCAGACATCTCTGCTTCTTGGTGTTAAAGTATTCTATGCCTTCTTATCTGTACCTCACCGCACAGCAACAGTCTGGTCGCCCCAGACACACACAACTGTCACCCCTGATGCTGGCTGTTAAACGTCACTCTACACCCGCCCAGCAAACGTTATCGCTTCTCCCCAACACACTGGTCTCTCCCCATAGATTCATCAGCACCAGTATGTAATTCTTAAATCACAACATTAGAAAAATAGTTCTAAGTGAATACACACGTAGTTTATCCCCCTCACCACTCTTCCTCCGACCCAATCATAGTATACACGGTGAGAGAGTGGTTAAGTTACATATCGTACCTATCCATTATTTATACTGTATACCTAACAATGGTGAGGAACAATAGCGACTCACCGTGTAGGGGGAGCTTCAAAACATCACCTTCGCCGTCATTACCTGAAAAAAAACAAGAAAGTTTAAGACTGACACTGGCAGAATAACACACCGTATACTGCGCTGCTCCTCAAACACTTGTTAACAACACTTTTAAAAATTCAACTATGGGAGTTATGTATAATGTTATAAAGTGAAATGTTGACATCAAACTAAAACTCATTTTCCTGTAAAGTTTTCATGGAGGAAAAATATTTCAACTAAAAACGTTTTGTGTAATATGGTTCCCTTTGTTTACTCACCTACCTAACAATCACCGCACTAGCGTCCAACATGTCAGAAGTGTGAATGATAACAACACATAAATCCTTCTGATATTGGTGCTTTCTCGATCCCCAGATTTTAGGTATTGTAAATATATCGAAAATTTCAAGTTAGGAGGCGCAGTTAGTCTATCGCAGTTTATTGCAGCAAGTACTAGCCCAATTGTAGTACCGTACAGTGCTTTCTAAACAGGGGGTCGCTGGGAGTCATAAAAAAACATTGGTATGTATGACAAACTGAACACAGTAAAGCCTGGAGAGCCACCTTGGATGTTCACTCAACCAAACCACACGAAATATTGTCAACATTGTACTGTATGTGAAAAGAGCCAGTACCATCCACCACAATGCTTGATTGTGTTACCCCAGTAATATACTCGTATATAGAAATATTGTTGCACTTACAAACTGGCTGTATGATACGTCATGTGAAACTAGTTGTAAACGAAAGATTTCTGGGTTTCATATCTTCTTTCAACTCATATAAATGTAATGAACTATAATAATAATTGTCAGTACACTTGAATAGGGAGGAGGGGATGGGTCTGAGGTCAGCTAAACCATTTTAAGAATCACTGGTCTTGACGGTACAGTGCGTTACCCTTCTCACATAACAGTAAAACTGAAGCAATGTTGCTAGGCAGCATTATTTTCTGGTCATCATGTTCACCCTGAGCCAGGAAAAATAAATTGAGACTGATTCATGTATTTAAGAAACAACTGATACCACACTGTAAGATAAACTTCTCTATTCCCTCAAATTCTAACTATGTTTGCCACTGGTCGAGCAGATCCTCCTGCTGGTAGTAACAGCAGGATGTAAAAAGGTTCAAAGCTCCATTTTTTATTCACAAACCAAAATTATGGTGAACACATTTAACTTCAGGAAAGCAACTAGACCTTCGCTTGGCTGACCCCCTAAACCTACACACATATTCCCCTTCAAGGAAGTCGTAAAGTGTGACTGATCTCCAGGTAACACAATTCTGTTTAAGACCAAACTTAAGCCGCCATCTGGAACGAACTTCCAGATCAATAACATGTTAACACTGTATACAGTATCTGCACGTGAGGTTCACTGTTAGCAACATTCATCCCACTCGGGTTTATGAAGATGTTGATGCCAGCTTACATGTAATGTGAAAACTATTAGAAGTCTGATACAAAGCTGTACCATTGTCTTTGTCTGATGTAACGAACGAAAATGATAATTACTGAGCTTCAAGTTAGAGGAAGGTATCACATGTTACTGTATACAGACCCACGTGTTTTTTGGTCCCTGAAACATATTGTAAGTTAAGAACACAGCTGTTAGGTACAGTACCATGATACTGGAGGAGGAACAAGAGGGACAATTAGCCAATGATAACTAAACATAAACATTACTTACTATAAAGATGATAAGTAAAATAACCCCAACATCTCTCAAAACCTAATAACACCCAGTAAATAAAGCTCCATAAGAAAAAGAAAAAAAAAGCCAGGCATATAATGGAAGTGCGTATGTGTTTCCCTGATCATCTGAGATTCTAGCATGCGACGCTAGGGCGACAGATGGCACTGAGGTGCTTGTGTGTTGTTTGCAATGTTAAATTTGTGAGGGGGCGCGCCGCTGTGATCAACAAACAACAGTGGCTCCGAGAACTGGAGTACACAGATGTACTGTATGCATATAAAGCAGCAACATTACTAGGATTTAAGGTTTCATTTCTACCCCAAGGATGTTAAAAGGCGAATTGATATTGCAATGTGGTTCTTTATCATTACAGGTGGTTAGATTGGGTAAATAGGCTGAACAGAGCCCTTCCTACAGAGTAAAACCTTACACCAAGTGAAAATGTCGAAGGTTGTCTGCAGGAACCATTTTAATGAAGTGTATTAAGGCCGTCTTGTGTTCACTGACCAGATATAAGTAGGAGTATAACTTAACATCAAGGACCTAGCATATGTTCACATACTTAATGTGAAAAATTGTCTTATGCTTACATTAAACAAGCCACAATGTTAATATTATGCAGGTTTTCAACACTGAGAAAGGATTGTTATTACAAATGTTGACACTGACAGTCAAGTTGTTTAGTCAGTCATTTCACGAAATGACAACAACAAAAAAGAGTCAAATAGTTAAATGAACGTTTCACTCGGGTTAGGATAACTTATGTTATGTTATGTTATGTTATGTTATGTTATGTTATGAATTCCTAACCTAGCCCGAACGAAACATTCATTTAACTATTTGACTCTTTTTTTGTTGTTGTCATTTCGTGAAATGACTGACTAAACAACTTGACTAAAACATAATATTTTTTGTGTCTGTTTTTTCTTAATTACATGTGCGCATATGATTCTATTTTCCTTTTTTCTGTATATTCAATTTACTTTTTATGCTGGTATGGTTTCTTTATTCTGCATGTAAATGTCCTTCTGCTTTTTCAAGTGTTCATGTTTTGCATGAATGCATTTTGCTTTCGAGAGTATGTGTGTTGGTTACATGTTAATATTATGTATAAATATTATTTGTCTTTCTTTTGATGTCACTCGTTGTTGTTCCTAGCTCGTGTTTATCTCATATTTTTACATGAATGTATTTTTGGGTTGTTGCCTCAACTAATAAGTATATATGTGACAATTAGAATGGAGAGCCAAATATTGTACAGTATAAGGACAATGTATAACACATTTATATAAATATTAATGTGCATTGTCCTGTAGACTGTGTAACTGTATATGTTTGATAAGCATGATATATTATGTTTAACTGGAGTTTATCCTCATATTGTCCTTTCATCAAACATTACCACATTAAGTGAAGCTAAAAAAATAGGCACTTTATACAAATGGAACAGCTACAAAAGACAGTGTTTATTTTAAATGAAGTAAGAAAATGTATGTTAATAGTGTAAGATTACTTGAAGACAGTGTTGTTAGGAACTGACTAAAACTGAAATATGACACTAACATTGAAGAAAGTGACACATATAAGTAAAGAACATGATAACAAATATGAATAGTCATATATAATGTCTGAGTCTGTCTATAAAGAAACAAAGATGTGGACTGGTAGGTAGACATAACCAACACAAATTTCAGACTAAACCTGTACTCATTAACTTATATAACACGAACCGGCGGACTCAAAGAAATACAAGGGAGTCATACTTCCTTTTTCTATATTCCTTGAGAAAAAGTAAAGACGAGAACCAGTCAGATACAGTTTGATGTGCCGTCAGTATATATATATATATATATATATATATATATATATATATATATATATATATATATATATATATATATATATATATATATATATATATAAAGGTTAACAGTGACACCAGCATATACATTCTAGGGAAGAAATTCCACATTGGAGGAAAAAATAATATTGTAAAGTGTTAAAATAATAAAGGTCAGAGTTCAATACTATGGAAAAATAATATAAAATAATCATGACACAGCTTGGAAACCTTACGACCTCCACCATGGCTCTATAATATAGAAGCCTACAAAACTACATTGATCTACAGCGAATATTTTTATCTTTTTTTTAGTGAATCCTGCTAACAGCCTCAATGGGACGTACGGACGGGCACCTGAACACAGTATACCCCACTATATAACCAGTGGGAGCAAATAACTATAAAACAATGATGAAAGATACAATATATCCTGAAACTGTAATTAAGTAACATCTCATCGATCTATTCTGGATAATCTTCCCTTAAGCTCCTCAGTACATAATGTTCACGTCTTAGTAACATAAACACTAAGTAATGTCAGTATCTCGATACAAAGTTACTGGTCTGGGAGCTCCTTACCCCTAGTGCAAGATAACAACCCTTATGTATGGTTATTCCTGTGTTGATATATGGACATGTACTATATTCTCTTAAAGGGGTTAATCTTTTTGACTTGTTAGTGGCATATTATCAAAAGCCTAATATTGTTAACAAACTTGGGGGGACGGACAAAGGTAAGGATGGGTGGACCTCCAGTGTAGGCAGTGGGGTGTACAAATCAAATTATAGCTGTCAAGGGTAAGACTAATTGATTCATAAGTCTCTTTTTTTCAAACCTCCTTGTTTCCTCTTTTGGTGAGATTCAAGGGCGAGGACACTCACATTTCTTACTCTCTTCTATGTTTTAATGTATGTACTAGTCAGTCTAACACTACTACTGCCGTTGATCCAGTATTTGTACTAGTCAGTCTAACACTACTACTGCCGTTGATCCAGTATTTGTACTAGTCAGTCTAACACTACTACTGCCGTTGATCCAGTATTTGTACTAGTCAGTCTAACACTACTACTGCCGTTGATCCAGTATTTGTACTAGTCAGTCTAACACTACTACTGCCGTTGATCCAGTATTAGTACTAGTCAGTCTAACACTACTACTGCCGTTGATCCAGTATTTGTACTAGTCAGTCTAACACTACTACTGCCGTTGATCCAGTATTAGTACTAGTCAGTCTAACACTACTACTGCCGTTGATCCAGTATTTGTACTAGTCAGTCTAACACTACTACTGCCGTTGATCCAGTATTTGTACTAGTCAGTCTAACACTACTACTGCCGTTGATCCAGTATTTGTACTAGTCAGTCTAACACTACTACTGCCGTTGATCCAGTATTTGTACTAGTCAGTCTAACACTACTACTGCCGTTGATCCAGTATTAGTACTAGTCAGTCTAACACTACTACTGCCGTTGATCCAGTATTTGTGCTAGTCAGTCTAACACTACTACTGCCGTTGATCCAGTATTAGTACTAGTCAGTCTAACACTACTACTGCCGTTGATCCAGTATTTGTGCTAGTCATTAGTCACTTTAGAATGTTCGCTACAAAAGATATCTTTACGGTGGGGAGCCCATGAACACCACATACTCTTGTTGACTCGATAGGGTTGTCAAAATCCTTCGTCCGCGTCCTCACACAAAATCGTAAAGCTACTTTCTCGAGCGAGTGTGTCCTGGCAGGTCTCCAGTCTTTTACAGGATAACAAACACCTTCGGGACGAATAGTTCAACCTTCAGGATCCCCACAACGCAGTATCCCGTCTGGCCCCTGGTTAGCTACACAAGCTTTTCCTGCCCACACCGTGTCAGTACTGTTATACAATCACACATACTACACTTTTTAATCTTATTTGAATGGATCTTTGACAGATCACAGAGAAGCCTTAAGACATACAACCATAATCACTGAAAATAGTACAAACAACTATAAACACGACAGAGTAATCTGTGTAGATGTGAGGATCTCAGACTCAAAACTTGTTGTTTACAGGGAGTTGGAACCACGAAATCTAGCTACCACAACTGAGGGTTTGGACCTTATAAAGGGTTGGGTAAACTCCTGCTTCCCTGCCAACCAATTACAGACAAAAATCTACAATTTAAGCACCTTGTGAACTATGATGATGATTATTTACGGCGGTCGACCTTGTGATTGGCTCCCGGCACGTCACACTATCATTCAGGGTGTGTAAAGAGAGCGAGTCGGGGGGCAGGACCTACTGGCGAGCGCAGGTGAGTCTTGTCTCCATCACCAACATTATTTGCGCCACCATGTATGTATGTATGTATGTATGTCGCTGGTTGGTTCCTGGGACGCTCTCAATATTTTTTTTTTTTACCGAGTGTACCTTATTTTACACGAAGGGAAGTATAGGCGGTCGAGTGCAGTGCCGGCCATCAAGTATTCTAGGTAGATCTGTACACTAGACAACGGCCATTAAGAACTAAATATATGATTTCTTCTATGACTTTGCACAATACGAGACTAATAGTAAGACAAGACACAGTGAAACAGACAGAGGACAGAAGACAGGAAACAGTAAAACAGAGAGAAGACAGTGACCAGTCGAGTACTGCCACTCGGCTCAAAATATCGAAAGCAACATTGGGACGCAACAACAAAACAAGTTGCTGCAAAAAACGTGTGACAGACACTGATCCATCGAGTTTATCCACAGTTTAATGAGTCAAATGAACAGTAGCGCAGGTTACCTTAATTGTTCCTTTAGTTAACTCTTATCTTCCAGCGGCCATAGTCTATATAAGTATGCTACTTTGCTTCTTAACCGATACGTCTCCTAATAACTCTCAGGGAGGACAAGTGAACGGAGAAGATTATGTAAAGCTCCTTAACCCAGCCCAGGGTACTGCGGCTCGTGACAATAATAGACTGTCCCTTCACATGTAGGAAGACACTCCAAGTAATATTGTTAGACATACCTGGCAGTGCTTCTAGTTCTGACCTTGAGCAACGATACATGACAACACTGGCCAAAACAAATGGCGATCAGGAAGCGTTTGGTGGTTTATTTACTCCAACAAAACTAATGCCACACAAACTTATGCTCTGTGCCAGAAATAAATTTGGACTATCCTGAGTAAACAGGAAACGGTGCCACGTGTCACGTCATAACGGGTGACACGTGAGTTAACATGGAGTTAGGATCTGTGATGGTTCACAAGATGTGTGTCACCAACACATTAAGTTTAATGCTCAAAAAAAAAAATTAAATAGAAGCCGAAACTTGAGTAAGTAAATGCCAGATAAGTTGTTATTAAAAACAAAACAGTTCACAGGACAGGAGCGCTAACAATATCAGTAAGTCTCACTGTAGAGAAGATGTAGGAGAATAAACTGGAACAATTTCACCTTAAACACTTTTTATGACCTTCATCTGTCTGATGTTTAAAGCAAGAACGACAGAGACCAAATAGAACATTTCCAAGCCGAACTGTGACCAACTCTAATGGTGATGAACAAATTGGACAGGCAGCCTTATCCATCCAGTGAAATGGAACCTTTTCACAAGTGTTTCATAAATTGCCTTATTTGACAGATTGCCTATAACACACATATACAGTATATATATATATATATATATATATATATATATATATATATATATATATATATATATATATATATATATATATATATATATATATATATATATATATATATATTCAAACGGAAAGTCGGAGGAGAAAAAACAAGTAACCGAGTAACTAGCAGTAATAAATGGGCCTGACCAGCAGGCAAGAGCACTCACAGTAGGACTGCCAGACCTTTTCTGGCTTTTTAGCATTATTATAAAAAATCGCATTACTTTAGCTATTTTAATATTAAATAAACCAATATTTTATCATATATGGCACAAATTATGTATATATGTACATATGTTTAAACAAATAATACTGAAATAGTGCAATCTAGCATCTACAAGTCTGACTGGCAGTCGTGAGTAATAAACAAGCCAGCTGTGAGGAACTCGCTAAGCCCCATCAACCCACATAGCTTCCCGTATTTGCAGAATTACCGCCATCAACCACGGCTCTGGTTCTGTAAGTAACATGGTTATATCATCACCTTCACCACCATAATTATTGTTCGTGTTGTTGAATGATCTTCTTAGTTAAGGGTTTAATATGTGTAAAAAAAAAAAAAAAGGCGTTGGAATTACCATGTTGGGTGACCGCCGCTAAACACGTTGACATAGGACACCAATATACCAGTAAGTGTCACCCTTGGCTGCCTCTTAACCTTCAAACCCTGTCAGTGACGAACACGTGATTACTGCTTATTGATAACTCCAAGTAATTACTTCTTACTGATAATTACAGCCGTTATGTGCAGTAAATAGCATACTATGTACAGTACAATTTAATGCTCGGTAAACTGATACACAATACAGGCTGGAAATTACCAACATTAGCCCTAATAGGTATCGAGAACCTATTGGCAGCAAACTGTGGCAGGCCATGAATCCCACCAAAGGGAGGCGCGGCACCACTAACACTCTCTCATTGTGCTCAACTGTTACCTAACTTTGCGATTCACAGTTTATGTTATCAATAATAATGCAATTTAATTCACAGTTAAAAATGGAGAAAATAGACGATGTGTAAAAGTGAAGAGTCGTCACGGGGATACTGAACACACTTTAAAACTATTACGGTGAAGATATTCTCGTGTGAGTGACAAAACAAGTGAATTATACTTTTATTATCTACATCATGACGCCCAGGGAACATAATACTGCCGCCACGATACCGGAAAATGGATGACAGGAAGATTAGCCCCCAGTTTATTCTACTTGATGATGTGGCACTCTAACGTTACCTGGTGGGTTAGGTTAGGTTAGAATGAGTCAGGTTATTTAATCATCAGGTGGAATACATTGGGGTGTCTAATCTTCACATGATACCAGATAACGTATCGTATCTAATATACTATAGGACTAGGCGTGTGTGTGTGTGTGTCTGTTCTGGGCAGCCGAAACGGCACAATCGTTTTTCATCAAACTCGGTGGAAAAATCGCAAAAAATTCGTAGAATGGAACAAACCTGGTCCCATGTCGATGGTTTCTTTAGGAAGGCATTAGTTAACAATTTTATTTACGATGGAAAACGATGCAAGTCTACGGACTTGGCGCACCCTCATTCACTGTACGCTGTCACGAGCGTTCTAACTCTCACAAGGGCACGAACGTGCCCGCGATCATTTGTATCAACTTTTGACCAACTGCCCGCTACTACTTTCATCTGATTGTACGAAAATTGTTTCAAGATGGAAATTGTGGCGTTGGCTGACGTGAATGACTGGACAGACACCTGTATACACATTCGGCCATTCATGTATTTACTACGAGTGAAACTGATACAATAATGCAGTAAGTCTATAACAACGAATGAGCAAACATTATGTCAATTTAAATACTCACATGATCTCTTGTGGGAACCTGTCAACCAACACTGAGAGACCCCACCATACTCACCTTACCAGTCAACACCCGAGTACATCAAGACCATCCCCCTCCATCACACATCCCCAGGCATATAAACACCTTCCACACACACTGCTGCTCTTCTCTCACAGTCCCCCTACGTCAAGCACTCTCCAAGTACCGCCCTACCAACACTCCCACTAGCACCGTACGTGTGTCTGTCTGCCTAGTAATAAACTATCAGGGGTTGACAGCCACCACACGTAGCCTCCACGGATTAAAGCACATTATACCCGCTTAATTATAACCTAAAGCGGTACAATCATTTAAGCTCCTCAGTACTGCGACTCAACTCATCAAACCATTAGTCAAGTGAAGCTCTACACGACCTACTTATCTCTCTCTCTCTCTCTCTCTCTCTCTCTCTCTCTCTCTCTCTCTCTCACACACCAGAATTATACGATTTTGTTACAGGCTCTAAAAATAATACCCAGGCAAGATAAAACACATATGCGAAAGGATTAGTATAGCATTCAGTACAATATGAGGGACAACTATGTATAATATTGATAAAAAATAACCTTACTCATTGCTGCGAGACGAAAACACTCAAAAGGCTCTTATTCTGGACATAACCAAGGGAAGATGAGAAAGGTCGGGAGGCAAGTGGTAGTGTGTAGGAGACGCCGAGAGTCATATGAAGGGGCAGCCAAGTGGAAACCTTCATCACGGGACAAAACTCAATAACCTCTGACGCATACATTGACATCACTCAGAGTTCAATGAATTATCGTACCGAGTGAGATTCCTTTTTAAGTCATCGTACTCATGGGGTTAAGTCTTGTCTCCCTCCCACCACCAGCCATTTTACACAACACTGGCCAGAATAAGTCCCTGGCATTGAGCCTTGAGTTTACATTACCCAATATCTTCACTAAGGTAAGCCATCCTTGTGAGGGTATACAATACTCTCCTCACATCTCACGAGGCAATTTAAAAGTCATTTAGCGCATTACCAACTCAATTTTCATCCTAAACTTGCAAATGGAATTGTAAGCGAAATAGCCTTTCAAGGTGAACCCTGCCACATTAAAACAAGTAATTTTGTCAAAAATTTATCGTACACTCTTTGCTGATTAATGTCTCCTTTCTTTATCTAATCTTCCCTAAATATCTGCTTCTTTGAATTTGTTTTTTGTTTTCATACTTTTCATTTCTTTTTATTTTGTTCCGTTCCCAGTGTGTCGTCGCCTTTCGCCTCATCACTCGGTTCCTCCAACGATCGTTCACGTCCAACATTACAGAGAACTAAGCACAACAAGAAACTGTGGTAACTTCACTTTAGATAACCCCAAACTTTGCTGACTTGAATTCACACAAGTTTGGACAAAGTTGGACTTGGTGTCGACTGTTGGGTTCCAGATATGAGATGGTTGACGCCGCGGTATTCAACTGTGTGTGTTTCATGTTCTCTCACTGGTACAAGATAGGACTCCCTTCAACATCTTTTAGGATACAGTAATGACTCCTATTTTTCACCCTAATAATAATACTAATAATAACAGTAATGGTAATAATAAAGATATAATAACTAAAATAATAATAATAAAATAAATAAAATAATATCAATAATAAGAAAAAATATAGTCGTCGCCTCAGGAAAATACACTACTCCACCTAGACTATCCCCCCCCCCCCGCCACCTACACACAATATCCTGTAAAACTTAAGACAAAGCTAAATGTTTACAAATATAAAACAGAACTAAACACAAAAGTTACACAAAACTGATTTGAATATATTAAAACTTTCAAGGTCAGATCCTCATATAAGCTAACCAGTGTAAATAATAATACACTGAATTTAAACTACACTGTGTACAAAAAAATAAATACAAATCCATGCGAAACAAACAATATATATTTTATTTGGCCTTATAATGACTACTAGACTGCACTGGAGCGAGGTGACAACTCATACGGCAGGTGCTATAATAAATCTGTTTTAATCATAGACATGGGTCGTGATGGCGATTCAGCTCAGGATGAATATTTTGACTTTTTTCTTTTCTCGATGTGTTGCCAACGTGAGTAATAAGAGAGAGACACATGCAGTACAATCTACCTGGCTCATATGACCCCCCCGTCGGTGTGAATAATCTGCCTGACTCATATGACCCCCCGTCGGTGTGAATAATCTGCCTGACTCATATGACCCCCCGTCGGTGTGAATAATCTGCCTGACTCATATGACCCCCCCGTCGGTGTGAATAAT
>NW_024713826.1:0-23711 GCF_018991925.1 Homarus americanus
CCTAATCGAGTATAACAACTGCCCCTTATCGAGTACAACAAAGGCCCCTCGTCGAGTATAACAAAGTCCCCTGATCAGGAATAACAAAGAAAACTGATCGAGTATAACAAAGTCCCCAGATCAAGTATAACAAAGTCCCCTGATAGAGTAAAACAAAGGCCCCTCATCGAGTATAACAAAGTCCCCTGATAGAGTATAACAAAGTCCACTGATCCAGTATAACAAAGACCCTTGGTCGAGCATAACAAAGTTCCCTGATCGAGTATAACAAAGTCCCCTGATCAAGTATAACAAAGCCCCTCATCGAGTATAACAAAGTCCCCTTATCGAGTATAACAAAGTCCCCAGATCGAGTATAACAATGGCCCCTTATCGAGTATAACAATGGCCCCTGATCGAGTACAACAAAGCCCCCTGATCGAGTACAACAATGACCCCTGATCGAGTATAACAAATTCGCCTGATCGAGTATAACAAAGGCTCCTCATCGAGTATAACAAAGTCCTCTGATCGAGTATATCAAAGTCCAGATCGAATATAACAAAGGCCCCTGATCGAGTATAACAAAGTTCCCAGATTGAGTATAACAAAGTCCTCCGATCGAGTATAACAAATGCCCCTGATCGAGTATAACAAAGTCCCCTGATAGAGTATAACAAAGCCCCCTCATCGAGTATAACAAAGGCCCCTGATCGAGCATAACAAAGTCCCCTGATTGTGTATAACAAAGTCCCCTGATCGAGCATAACAAAGCCCCCTCATCAAGTATAACAAAGTCCCCTCATCGAGTATAACAAAGGCCCCTTATCGAGTATAACAAAGGCCCCTGATCGAGTATAATAAATTCCCTTGATCGAGTATAACAAAGTCCCCTCATCGAGTATAGCAATGTCCCCTGATCGAGTATTTTAAAGTCCCTCATCGAGTATAACAAAGTCCACTAATCTGCCCTGATCAACTATAACAAAGTCCCCTGATCGAGTATAACAAAGTCCCCTGATCGAGTAAAACAAAGTCCCCTGATCGAGTATAACAAATTCCCCTGATCGAGTATAACAAAGTCCCCTCATCGAGTATAACAAAGGCCCCTTATCGAGTATAACAAAGCCTCCTCATCGAGTATAGACAAAGTCCCCTCATCGAGTATAACAAAGTCCCCTCATCGAGTATAACAAAGCCCCCTCATCGAGTATATTAAAGTCCCCTTATCGACTATAACAAAGTCACCTGAACGAGTATAACAAAGCCCCCTGAACGAGTATAACAAAGATCCCTGATCGAGTATAACAAAGTCCCCTGATAGAGTAGAACAAAGATCCCTGATCGAGTATAACAAAGTCGCCTGATCGAGTATAACAAAGTCGCCTGATCGGGTATAACAAAGTCCCTGATCGAGTATAACAAAGCCCCCTCATCGAGTATATTAAAGTCCCCTGATCGAGTATAACAAAGTCCAAAAATCTAGTATAACAAAGTCCCCTGATCAAGTATAACAAAGCCACTTGATCGAGTAGTAACAAAGCCCCCTCATCGAGTATAACAAAGGGCCCTGATCGAGTATAACAAAGTCCCCTGATCGAGTATAACAAAGTCCCTTCATCGAGTATAACAAAGTCCCCTGATCGAGTATAACAAATTCCCCTAATCGAGAATAACAAAGCCCCCTTAAAGAGTATAACAAAGATCCCTGATCGAGTATAACAAAGTCCCCTGATAGAGTATAACAAAGTCCGCTGATCGAGTATAACAAAGTCCCCTGATCGGGTATAGCAAATTCACCTGATCGAGTATAACAAAGCCCACTCATCGAGTATAACAAATTCCTCTGATTGAGAATAAGAAAGTCTCCTGATCGCGTATAACAAAGTCCCCTGATCGAGTATAACAAAGCCCCCGGAACGAATATAACAAAGATCCCTAATCGAAGAAAAAAAATTCCCCTGAACGAGTATAACAAAGTCCCCTGATAGAGTATAACAAAGCCCCATCATCGAGTATAACAAAGTCCCCTGATCGAGTATAACAAATTCCCCTGATCGAGTATAACAAAGTCCCCTCATCGAGTATAACAAAGGCCCCTTATCAAGTATAACAAATTCCCCTGATCGAGTATAACAAAGTCCCCTCATCGAGTATAGCAATGTCCCCTGATCGAGTATTTTAAAGTCCCTCGTCGAGTATAACAAAGTCCACTAATCTGCCCTGATCAACTATAACAAAGTCCCCTGATCGAGTATAACAAAGTCCCCTGATCGAGTAAAACAAAGTCCCCTGATCGAGTATAACAAATTCCCCTGATGGAGTGTAATAAAGTCCCCTCATCGAGTATAACAAAAGCCCCTTATCGAGTATAACAAAGCCCCCTCATCGAGTATAGACAAAGTCCCCTCATCGAGTATAACAAAATCCCCTCATCGAGTATAACAAAGCCCCCTCATCGAGTATATTAAAGTCCCCTCATCGAGTATAACAAAGTCCCCTCATCGAGTATAACAAAGCCCCCTCATCGAGTATAACAAAGTCCCCTTATCGACTATAACAAAGTCACCTGAACGAGTATAACAAAGCCCCCTGAACGAGTATAACAAAGATCCCTGATCGAGTATAAGAAAGTCCCCTGATAGAGTAGAACAAAGATCCCTGATCGAGTATAACAAAGTCGCCTGATCGAGTATAACAAAGTCGCCTGATCGGGTATAACAAAGTCCCCTGATCGAGTATAACAAAGCCCCCTCATCGAGTATATTAAAGTCCCCTTATCGAGTATAACAAAGTCCACTAATCTAGTATAACAAAGTCCCCTGATCAAGTAAAACAAAGCCACTTGATCGAGTAGTAACAAAGCCCCCTCATCGAGTATAACAAAGGGCCCTGATCGAGTATAACAAAGTCCCCTGATCGAGTATAACAAAGTCCCCTCATCGAGTATAACAAAGTCCCCTCATCGAGTATAACAAATTCCCCCAATCGAGAATAACAAAGCCCCCTGACAGAGTATAACAAAGATCCCTGATCGAGTATAACAAAGTCCCCTGATAGAGTATAACAAAGTCCGCTGATCGAGTATAACAAAGTCCCCTGAACGGGTATAGCAAATTTCCCTGATCGAGTATATTAAATTCCCTGATCGAGTATAACAAAGTCCACTCATCGAGTATAACAAAGTCCTCTGATTGAGAATAAGAAAGTCTCCTGATCGCGTATGACAAAGTCCCCTAATCGAGTATAACAAAGCCCCCGGAACGAGTATAACAAAGATCCCTGATCGAAGAAAACAAATTCCCCTGAACGAGTATAACAAAGTCCCCTGATAGAGTATAACAAAGCCCCCTGATCGAGTATAACAAAGTCCCCTCATCGAGTATAACAAAGGCCCCTTATCGATTATAACAAAGGCCTCTGATCGAGTATAACAAATTCCCCTGATCGAGTATAACAAAGTCCCCTCATCGAGTATAGCAATGTCCCCTGATCGAGTATTTTAAAGTCCCTCATCGAGTATAACAAAGTCCACTAATCTGCCCTGATCAACTATAACAAAGTCCTCTGATCGAGTATAACAAAGTCCCCTGATCGAGTAAAAAAAGTCCCCTGATCGAGTATAACAAATTCCCCTGATCGAGTATAACAAAGTCCCCTCATCGAGTATAACAAAGGCCCTTTATCGAGTATAACAAACTTCCCTGATCGAGTATAGCAAAGTCCCCTGATAGAGTATAACACAGCCCCCTCATCGAGTATAACAAAGTCACATGACCGAGTATAACATAGCCCCCTGAACGAGTATAACAAAGATCCCTGATTGAGTATAACAAATGCCGCTTATCGAGTATAACAAAGTTTCCTGATCGAGTGTAATAAAGGCCCCTGATCGAGTATAACAAAGTCCCGTGATCGATTACAACAAAGGCCCCTGATCGAGTACAATAAA
The DNA here is from genome assembly GCF_018991925.1 of Homarus americanus. NCBI lineage: Eukaryota > Metazoa > Arthropoda > Malacostraca > Decapoda > Nephropidae > Homarus > Homarus americanus. Next base: position 3,932 of record NW_024713826.1, read on the forward strand.
GGCCCCTCATCGAGTACAACAAAGGCCCCTGATCGAGTATAACAAAGTCCCCTCATCAAGAATAACAAAGCCCCTCATCGAGTATAACAAAATCCCCTGATCAAGGATAACAGTCCCCTGATCAAGTATAACAAATTCCCCTAAGTGAGAATAACAAAGTCCCTCATCGAGTATAACAAAGGCCCCTTATCGAGTATAACAATGCCCCCTGATCGAGTATAGCAAAGTCCCCTGATCGAGTATAGCAAAGTCCTCTAATCGAGTATAAAAAGTCCCCTCATCGAGTATAACAAAGTCCCCTTATCGAGTATAACAAAGTCACCTGAACGAGTATAACAAAGCCCCCTGAACGAGTATAACAAAGATGCCTGATCGAGTATAACAAAGTCCCCTGATAGAGGATAACAAAGTTCCCTGATCGAGTAAGGCAAAGTCCCCTAATCGAGTATATTAAAGTCCCCTGATCGAGTATAACAAAGTCCACTCATCTAGTATAACAAAGTCCCCTGATCAAGTATAACAAAGCCCCCTGATCGAGTATAACAAAGTCCCCTCATCGAGTATAACAAAGGGCCCTGATCAAGTATAACAAAGTCCCCTCATCGAGTATAACAAAGTCCCCTAATCGAGTATAACAACTGCCCCTTATCGAGTACAACAAAGGCCCCTGGTCGAGTATAACAAAGTCCCCTGATAGAGTATAACAAAGTCCACTGATCCAGTATAACAAAGACCCTTGGTCGAGCATAACAAAGTCCCCTGATCGAGTATAACAAAGTCTCCTGATCCGAGTATAACAATAGCCTTATCGAGTATAACAATGGCCCTGATCGAGTACAACAAAGCCCCCTGATCGAGTACAACAATGACCTCTGATCGAGTATAACAAAGTCGCCTGATCGAGTATAACAAAGGCTCCTCATCGAATATAACAAAGGCCCCTGATCGAGTTTAACAAAGTCCCCTGATCGAGTATATCAAATTCCAGATCGAATATAACAAAGGCCCCTGATCGAATATAACAAAGTCCCCAGATTGAGTATAACAAAGTCCTCCGATCGAGTATAACAAAGGCCCCTGATCGAGTATAACAAAGTCCCCTGGTTGTGTATAACAAAGTCCCCTGATCGAGTATAACAAAGGCCCCTAATCGAGTAAAACTAAGTCCCCTGATTGTGTATAATAAAGTCCCCTGATCGAGTATAACATAGGCCCCTCATCGAGTATAGCAAAGTCCCCTGATCGAGTATATTAAAGTCCCCTGATCGAGTATAACAAAGTCCACTGATCTGCCCTCATCAACTATAACAAATTCCCCTAATCGAGTATAAAAAAGTCCCCTCATCGAGTATAACAAAGTCCCTCATCGAGTATAACAAAATCCCCTGATCAAGTATAACAAATTCCCCAAATCGAGAATAACAAAGTCCCCTTATCGAGTATAACAAAGACCCCTTATCGAGTATAACAAAGCCCCATGATCGAGTATAGCAAAGTCCCCTGATTGAGTATATTAAAGTCCCCTGATCGAGTATAACAAATTCCACTAATCGAGTATAAAAAGTCCTCATCGAGTATAAAGAAAGTCTCTGATCGAGTATAACAAAAGTCCCTGATCGAGTATAACAAATGTCACCTAGCTGAGTATAACAAAGCCCCTGAACAGGTACTTAACAAAGTTCCTGATCGAGAATATAACCACAAGAAGTCTGATAAAATTATAACACAGTTCCTGATCGAGTAAAGGCAAAGTTCACTAGTCTAAGAATAAGAATCCCTGATTAGAGTATAACAAAGCCCCTCATCGAGTATAACAAAAGCCCTGATCGAGTATAACAAGGGCCCTGATCCAAGTATAACAAAAGTCACCTAATCCGAGAGTATAACAAAGTCCCCTAATCCTTGAGTATAACAAAGGCCCTTATCGAGAATGTAACAAAGTCCCCTAATCGAGTATAACAAAGGCCCCTCATCGAGTACAACAAAGGCCCCAGGTCGAGTATAACAAAGTCCCCTGATCGAGTATAACAAAGTCCACTGATCGAGTGTAACAAAGCTCCTTGATCGAGCATAACAAAGTCCCCTGATCGAGTATAACAAAGTCCCCTGTTCAGGTATAACAAAGCCCCTCATCGGGTATAACAAAGTCCCCTTATCGAGTATAACAAAGTCCCTGATCGAGTATAACAATGGCCCCTTATCGAGTATAACAAAGGCCCCTGATCGAGTACAACAAAGCCCCCTGATCGAGTACAACAAAGACCCCTGATCGAGTATAACAGAGTCCCCTGATCGAGTATAACAAAGGCTCCTCATCGAATATAACAAAGGCCCCTAATCGAGTTAACAAAGTCCCCTGATAGAGTATAACAAAGTCCCCGATCGAGTATAACAAAGGCCACTGATCGAGTATAACAAAGTCCCCAGATTGAGTATAACAAAGTCCGCTGATCGAGTATAACAAAGGCCCCTGATCGAGTATAACACAAGGCCCATCATCGAGTATAGCAAAGTCCCCTGATCGAGTATATTAAAGTCCCCTGATCGAGTATAACAAAGTCCACTGATGTACCCTGATCATGTACAACAAATTCCCCTGAACGAGTATAACAAAGGCCCCTCATCAAGCATGGCAAAGTCCCCTGATCGAGTATAACAAAGTCCCCTGATCGCGTATAAGAAAGTCCCCTGATCGAGTATAGCAAAGTTCCCTAATCGAGTATAACAAAGTCCCCTGATCGAGTATAACAAAGTCCCCTGATCGAGTATAACAAATTCCCCGACTCGAGTATAACAAAAGTCCCTTATCGAGTATAACAAAAGTCCCTTATCGAGTATAACAAAGGCCCCTCATCGAGTACAACAAAGGCCCCTGATCAAGTATAACAAAGCCCCCTAATCGAGTATAACAAAGTCCCCTGATCGAGTATAACAAAGTCACCTGATCGAGAATAACAAAGTCCCCAAATCGAGTATAACAAACTCCACTGATCGAGTATAATAAAGTCCACTGATCGAGTATAACAACGCCCCCTCATCGAAAATAACAAATCTCCCTGATCGAGTGTAAGAAAGTCCCCTCATCGAGTATAACAAAGGCCCCTCATCGAGAATAGCAAATTCCCCTGATCGAGTATATTAAATTCCCTGATCGAGTATAACAAAGTCCACTCATCCAGTGTAACAAAGTCCCTTGATTGAGAATAAGAAAGTCTCCTGATCGCGTATAACAAAATCCCCTGATAGAGTATAACAAAGACCCCTGATCGAGTATAACAAAGTCCCCTCATCGAGTATATTAAAGTCCCCTTATCAAGTATAACAAAGTCCACTGATCGACTATAACAAAGTCCCCTGATCAAGTATAACAAAGTCCCCTCATCGAGTATAAGAAAGCCGCCTCATCGAGTATAACAAAAGCCCTGATCAAGTATAACAAAGTCCCCTGATCGAGTATAACAAAGTCCCCTGATCGAGTATAACAAAGTCCCCTGATCGAGTATAACAAAGTCCCCTGATCGAGTAAAACAAAGTCCACTGATCGGATATAACAAAGTTCCCTGATCGAGTATAACAAAGTCCCCTAATCGAGTATAACAAAGCCCCTTGATCGAGTAAAACAAAGTCCACTGATCGGGCATAACAAAGTCCCCTGATCGAGTATAACAAATTCCCTAATCGAGTATAACAAATTCCCTAATCGAGTATAACAAAGCCCCTTGATCGAAAATAACAAATTCCCCTGATCGAGTGTAAGGAAGTCCCCTGATCGAGTATAACAAAGCCCCCTGAACAATGTATAACAAAGATCCCTGATCGAGTATAACAAAGTCCCCTGATAGAGTATAACAAAGCCCCCTCATCGTGTATAACAAAGTCACCTGACCGAGTATAACAAAGCCCCCTGAACGAGTATAACAAAGATCCCTGATTGAGTATAACAAAGTCCCCTGAACGAGTATAACAAAGTCCCCTGAACGAGTATAACAAAGTCCCCTGATCGAGTATATTAAAGTCCCCTTATCGAGTATAACAAAGTCCACTGATAGAGTATAACAAAGCCGCCTCATCGAGTATAACAAAGTCACCTGACCGAGTATAACAAAGCCCCCTGAACGAGTATAACAAAGATCCCTAATCGAGTATAACAAAGTCCCCTGATAGAGTATAACAAAGCCCCCTCATCGAGTATAACAAACTCACCAGACCGAGTATAACAAAGCCCCCTGAACGAGTATAACCAAGATCCCTAATCGAGTATAACAAAGTCCCCTGATAGAGTATAACAAAGTCCCCTCATCGAGTATAACAAAATCCCCTGATCGAGTATAACAAAGTCCCCTGAACGAGTATAACAAAGTCCCCTGATCGAGTATATTAAAGTCCCCTTATCGAGTATAACAAAGTCCCCTAATAGAGTATAACAAAGCCCCCTGAACGAGTATACCAAAGATCCCTGATCGAGGATAACAAAGTCCAATCAACGAGTATAACAAAGTCCCCTGATCGAGTATAACAAAGTCCACTGATCTAGTATAACAAAGTCCCCTCATCAAGTATAACAAATTCCCCCAATCGAGAATAACAAAGTCCCCTCATCGAGTATAACAAAGGCACCCTTATCGAGTATAACAAAGCCCCCTGATCGAGTATAGCAAAGTCCCCTGATCGAGTATAACAAAGTCCCCCGATCAAGTATAACAAATTCCCCTAATCGAGAAAGACAAAGTCCCCTCATCGAGGATAACAAAAGCCCCTTATCGAGTATAACAAAGCCCCCTGATCGAGTATAGCAAAGTCCCCTGATCGAGTATGACAAAGTCCCCTGATCAAGTATAACAAGTTCCCCTAATCGAGAATAACAAATTCCCCTCATCGAGTATAACAAATGCCCCTTATCGAGTATAACAAAGCCCCCTGATCGAGTATAGCAAAGTCCCATGATCGAGTATAACAAAGTCCCCTCATCGAGTATAACAAAGGCCCCATATCGAGTATAACAAAGACCCCTCATCGAGTATAGCAAAGTCCCCTGATCGAGTATAACAAAGTCCCCTAATCAAGAATAACAAATTCCCCTAATCGAGAATAACAAAGTCCCCTCATCGAGTATAACAAAGGCCCCTTATCGAGTATAACAAAGCCCCCTAATCGAGTATAGACAAAGTCCCCTGATCGAGTATAACAAAGTCCCCTCATCGAGTATAACAAAGCACCCTCATCGAGTATATATTAAAGTCCCTCATCGAGTATAACAAAGTCCCCTCATCGAGTATAACAAAGCCCCCTGATCGAGTATAACAAAGTCCCCTGATCGAGTATAACAAAGTCACCTGAACGAGTATAACAAAGCCCCCTGAACGAGTATAACAAAGATTTCTGATCGAGTATAACAAAATCCCCTGATAGAGTATAACAAAGATCCCTTATCGAGTATAATAAAGTCCCCTGATCGATTATAACAAAGTCGCCTAATCGGGTATAACAAAGTCCCCTGATCGAGTATAACAAAGCCCCCTCTTCGAGTATATTAAAGTCCCCTGATCGAGTATAACAAAGTCCACTGATCTAGTATAACAAAGTCCCCTGATCAAGTATAACAAAGCCCCCTGATCGAGCATAACAAAGCCCCCTGATCGAGTATAACAAAGGCCCCTGATCGAGTATAACAAAGTCCCCTGATCGAGTATAACAAAGTCCCCTCATCGAGTATAACAAAGTCCCCTGATCGAGTATAAAAAATTCCCCTAATCGAGAATAACAAAGCCCCCTGAACGAGTATAACAATGATCCCTGATCGAGTATAACAAATTCCCCTCATCGAGTATAACAAAGGCCCCTGAACGAGTATAACAAAGGGCCTTGATCGAGTATATTAAAGTATCCTTATCGAGTATAACAAAGTCCCCTGATAGCGTATAACAAAGCCCCCTCATCGAGAATAACAAAGTCACCTGACCGAGTATAACAAAGCCAACTGAACGAGTATAACAAAGATCCCTGATCGAGTATAACAAAATCCCCTGATAAAGTATAACAAAGGCACCTGATCGAGTATAACAAAGTCCCCTCATCGAGTATAACAAAGGCCCCTTATCGAGTATGACTAAGCCCCCTGATTGAGTATAGCAAAGTCCCCTGATCGAATATAACAAAGTCCCCTCATCGAGTATAACAAAGGCCCCTTATCGAGTATAACAAAGCCCCCTGATCGAGTAGAGCAAAGTCCCCTGATCGAGTATAACAAAGTCCCCTGATCAAGTATAACAAATTCTCCTAATCGAGAATAACAAAGTCCCCTCATCGAGTATAACAAAGGCCCCTTATCGAGTATAACAAAGCCCCCTGATCGAGTATAGAAAAGTCCCCTGATCGAGTATATCAAAGTCCCCTCATCGAGTATAAGAAAGCCCCCTGATCGAGTATAACAATGTCCCCTGATAGAGTATAACAAAGCCCCCTCATCGTGTATAACAAAGTCCCCTCATCAAGTATAACAAATTCCCCTAATCGAGAATATCAAAGTCCCCTCATCGAGTATAACAAAGCCCCCTGAACGAGTATAACAAAGATCCCTGATCGAGAATAACAAAGTCCCCTGAACGAGTATAACAAAGTCCAATGAACGAGTATAACAAAGTCCCCTGATCCAGTATATTAAAGTCCGCTTATCGAGTATATCAAAGTCCCCTGATAGAGTATAACAAAGCCCCCTCATCGAGTATAACAAAGTCACCTGACCGAGTATAACAAAGCCCCCTGAACGAGTATAACAAAGATCCCTAATCGAGTATAACAAAGTCCCCTGATCGAGTATAACAAAGCCCTCTGAACGAGTATAACAAAGATCCCTGATCGAGGATAACAAAGTCCGCTGAACGAGTATAACAAAGTCCCCTGATCGAGTATATTAAAGTCCCCTTATCGAGTATAACAAAGGCCCCTGATAGAGTATAACAAAGCCCTCCTCATCGAGTATAACAAACTCACCTGACCGAGTATAACAAAGCCCCCTCAACGAGTATAACAAAGGCCCCTGATCGATTATAACAAAGTCCCGTGATCGAGTACAACAAAGGCCCCTGTCGAGTACAACAAAGGCCCCTCATCGAGTTTAACAAAATCCCCTGATCGAGTATAACAAAGTCTCCTCATCAAGTATAACAAATTCCCCTAATCGAAAATAACGAAGTCCCCTCATCGAGTATAACAAAGGCCCCTTATCGAGTATATCAAAGTCCCCTCTTCGAGTATAACAAAGCCCCCTGATCGAGTATAACAAAGTCCCCTGATCGAGTATAACAAAGTCACCTGAACGAGTATAACAAAGCCCACTGATCGAGTATAGCAAAGATCCCTGATCGAGTATAACAAAGTCCCCTGATAGAGTAGAACAAAGATCCCTGATCGAGTATAACAAAGTCCCCTGCTCGAGTATAACAAAGTCGCCTGATCGGGTATAACAAAATCCCCTGATCAAGTATAAGAAAGTCCCCTAATCGAGTATAACAAAGGCCCCTTATCGAGTATAACAAACTTCCCTGATCGAGTATAGCAAAGTCCCCTCATAGAGAATAACACAGCCCCCTCATCGAGTATAACAAAGTCACATGACCGAGTATAACAAAGCCCCCTGAACGAGTATAACAAAGATCCCTGATCGAGTATAACAACGGCCCCTTATCGAGTATAACAAAGTTTCCTGATCGAGTGTAATAAAGGCCCCTGATCGAGTATAACAAAGTCCCGTGATCGAGTACAACAAAGGCCCCTGATCGAGTATAATAAAGGCCCCTCATCGAGTACAACAAAGGCCCCTGATCGAGTATAACAAAGTCCCCTCATCAAGAATAACAATGCCCCTCATCGAGTATAACAAAATCCCCTGATCATGTATAACAGACCCCTGATCAAGAATAACAAATTCCCCTAAGTGAGAATAACAAAGTCCCCTCATCGAGTAAAACAAGGCCCCTTATCGAGTATAACAAAGCCCCCTCATCGAGTATAGCAAAGTCCCCTGATCGAGTATAGCAAAGTCCCCTGATCGAGTATAAAAAGTCCCCTCATCGAGTATAACAAAGTCCCCTTATCGAGTATAACAAAGTCCCCTCATCGAGTATATCAATGTCCCCTGATCGAGTATTTTATAGTCCCTCATCGAGTATAACAAAGTCTACTAATCTGCCCTGATCAACTATAACAAAGTCCCCTGATCGAGTATAACAAAGTCCCCTGATAGAGTATAACAAAGTCCGCTGATCGAGTATAATAAAGTCCCCTGATCGGGTATAGCAAAATCCCCTGATCGAGTATAACAAAGTCCACTCATCGAGTATAACAAAGTCCTCTGATTGAGAATAAGAAAGTCTCCTGATCGCGTATAACAAAGTCCCATGATTGAGTATAACAAAGCCCCCGGAACGAGTATAACAAAGATCCCTGATCGAAGATAACAAATTCCCCTGAACGAGTATAACAAAGTCCCCTGATAGAGTATAACAAAGCCCTCTATCGAGTATAACAGTACCCTGATCGAGTATAACAAATTCCCTGATCGAGTATATAACAAAGTCCCCCATCGAGTATAACAAAGGCCCTTATCGAGTATAACAAAGGCCCCTGATCGAGTATAGCAAAGTCCCCTGATCGAGTATAAAGTCCCTCATCGAGTATAAAAGTCCCCATCGAGTATAACAAAGTCCCTGATCGAGTAACAAAGCCCACGAACGAGTATAACAAAGATCCCTGATCGGAGAAACAAATTCCCTGAACGAGTATAACAAAGTCCCTCATAGGGTATAACAAAGCCCCATCAATGAGTATATAACAAAGTCCCCTGATCAAGAATAACAAAGAAAACTGATCGAATATAACAAAGTCCAAAGATCCAGTATAACAAAGTCCCCTGATAGAGTAAAACAAAGGCCCCTGATCGAGTACAACAAAGGCCCCTGGTCGAGTATAACAAAGTCCCCTGATCAAGAATAACAAAGAAAACTGATCGAGTATAACAAAGTCCCCAGATCCAGTATAACAAAGTCCCCTGATAGAGTAAAACAAAGGCCCCTCATCGAGTATAACAAAGTCCTTTGATAGAGTATAACAAAGTCCACTGATCCAGTATAACAAAGACCCTTGGTCGAGCATAACAAAGTCCCCTGATCGAATATAACAAAGTCCCCTGATCAACTATAACAAAGCCCCTCATCGAGTATAACAAAGTCCCCTAATCGAGTATAACAAAGTCCCCTGATCGAGTATAACAAAACCCTCATCGAGTATAGCAATGTCCTGATCGAGTATTTTAAAATCATCGAGTATAACAAAGTTCACTAATCGTCTTCGATCAACTATAACAAAGCCCCCTCATCGAGTATAACAAAGTCCCCTGATCGAGTATAGCAAATTCCCCTGATCGAGTACAACAAAGTCCCCTCATCGAGTATAACAAAGGCCCCTTATCGAGTATAACAAAGGCCCCTGATCGAGTATAACAAATTCCCCTGATCGAGTATAACAAAGTCCCCTCATCGACTATAGCAATGTCCCCTGATCGAGTATTTTAAAGTACCTCATCGAGTATAACAAAGTCCACTAATCTGCCCTGATCAACTATAACAAAGTCCCCTGATCGAGTATAACAAAGTCCCCTGATCGAGTAAAACAAAGTCCCCTGATCGAGTATAACAAATTCCCCTGATGGAGTGTAATAAAGTCCCCTCATCGAGTATAACAAAAGCCCCTTATCGAGTATAACAAAGCCCCCTCATCGAGTATAGACAAAGTCCCCTCATCGAGTATAACAAAATCCCCTCATCGAGTATAACAAAGCCCCCTCATCGAGTATATTAAAGTCCCCTCATCGAGTATAACAAAGTCCCCTCATCGAGTATAACAAAGCCCCCTCATCGAGTATAACAAAGTCCCCTTATCGACTATAACAAAGTCACCTGAACGAGTATAACAAAGCCCCCTGAACGAGTATAACAAAGATCCCTGATCGAGTATAAGAAAGTCCCCTGATAGAGTAGAACAAAGATCCCTGATCGAGTATAACAAAGTCGCCTGATCGAGTATAACAAAGTCGCCTGATCGGGTATAACAAAGTCCCCTGATCGAGTATAACAAAGCCCCCTCATCGAGTATATTAAAGTCCCATGATCGAGTATAACAAAGTCCACTAATCTAGTATAACAAAGTCCCCTGATCAAGTATAAGAAAGCCACTTGATCGAGTAGTAACAAAGCCCCCTCATCGAGTATAACAAAGGGCCCTGATCGAGTATAACAAAGTCCTCTGATCGAGTATAACAAAGTCCCCTCATCGAGTATAACAAAGGCCCCTTATCGAGTATAACAAAGGCCCCTGATCGAGTATAACAAATTCACCTGATCGAGTATAACAAAGTCCCCTCATCGAGTATAGCAATGTCCCCTGATCGAGTATTTTAAAGTCCCTCATCGAGTATAACAAAGTCCACTAATCTGCCCTGATGAACTATAACAAAGTCCCCTGATCGAGTATAACAAAGTCCCCTGATCGAGTAAAACAAAGTCCCCTGATCGAGTATAACAAATTCCCCTGATCGAGTATGACAAAGTCCCCTCATCGAGTATAACAAAGGCCCCTGATCGAGTATAACAAACTTCCCTGATCGAGTATAGCAAAGTCCCCTGATAGAGTATAACACAGCCCCCTCATCGCGTATAACAAAGTCACATGACCGAGTATAACAAAGCCCCCTGATCGAGTATAACAAAGGCCCCTTATCGAGTATAACAAAGTTTCCTGATCGAGTGTAATAAAGGCCCTTGATCGAGTATAAAAAAGTCCTGTGATCGAGTACAACAAAGGCCCCTGATCGAGTACAATAAAGGCCCCTCATCGAGTACAACAAAGGCCCCTGATCGAGTATAACAAAGTCCCCTCATCAAGAATAACAAAGCCCCTCATCGAGTATAACATAATCCCCTGATCGAGTATAACAGTCCCCTAATCAAGTATAACAAATTCCCCTAAGTGAGAATAACAAAGTCCCCTCATCGAGTATAACAAAGGCCCCTTATCGAGTATAACAAAGCCCCCTGATCGAGTATAGCAAAGTCCCCTGATCGAGTATAGCAAAGTCCCCTGATCGAGTATAAAAAGACCCCTCATCGAGTATAACAAAGTCCCCTTATCGAGTATAACAAAGTCACCTGAACGAGTATAACAAAGCCCCCTGAACGAGTATAACAAAGATGCCTGATCGAGTATAACAAAGTCCCCTGATAGAGGATAACAAAGTTCCCTGATCGAGTAAGGCAAAGTCCCCTGATCGAGTATATTAAAGTCCCCTGATCGAGTATTACAAAGTCCACTCATCTAGTATAACAAAGTCCCCTGATCAAGACTAACAAAGCCCCCTGATCGAGTATAACAAAGTCCCCTCAACGAGTATAACAAAGGGCCCTGATCAAGTATAACAAAGTCCCCTGATCGAGTATAACAAAGTCCCCTAATCGAGTATAACAACTGCCCCTTATCGAGTACAACAAAGGCCCCTGGTCGAGTATAACAAAGTCCCCTGATCAAGAATAACAAAGAAAACTGATCGAGTATAACAAAGTCCCCAGATCCAGTATAACAAAGTCCCCTGATAGAGTAAAACAAAGGCCCCTCATCGAGTATAACAAAGTCCCCTGATAGAGTATAACAAAGTCCACTGATCCAGTATAACAAAGACCCTTGGTCGAGCATAACAAAGTTCCCTGATCGAGTATAACAAAGTCCCCTGATCAAGTATAACAAAGCCCCTCATCGAGTATAACAAAGTCCCCTTATCGAGTATAACAAAGTCCCCAGATCGAGTATAACCATGGCCCCTTATCGAGTATAACAATGGCCCCTGATCGAGTACAACAAAGCCCCCTGATCGAGTACAACAATGACCCCTGATCGAGTATAACAAATTCGCCTGATCGAGTATAACAAAGGCTCCTCATCGAGTATAACAAAGTCCTCTGATCGAGTATATCAAAGTCCAGATCGAATATAACAAAGGCCCCTGATCGAGTATAACAAAGTTCCCAGATTGAGTATAACAAAGTCCTCCGATCGAGTATAACAAATGCCCCTGATCGAGTATAACAAAGTCCCCTGATAGAGTATAACAAAGCCCCCTCATCGAGTATAACAAAGGCCCCTGATCGAGTATAACAAAGTCCCCTGATTGTGTATAACAAAGTCCCCTGATCGAGTATAACAAAGCATCCTCATCGAGTATAACAAAGTCCCCTCATCGAGTATAACAAAGGCCCCTTATCGAGTATAACAAAGGCCCCTGATCGAGTATAACAAATTCCCCTGATCGAGTATAACAAAGTCCCCTCATCGAGTATAGCAATGTCCCCTGATCGAGTATTTTAAAGTCCCTCATCGAGTATAACAAAGTCCACTAATCTGCCCTGATCAACTATAACAAAGTCCCCTGATCGAGTATAACAAAATCCCCTGATCGAGTAAAACAAAGTCCCCTGATCGAGTATAACAAATTCTGCCTGATCGAGTATAACAAAGTCCCCTCATCGAGTATAACAAAGGCCCCTTATCGAGTATAACAATGCCCCCTCATCGAGTATAGACAAAGTCCCCTGATCGAGTATAACAAAGTCCCCTCATCGAGTATAACAAAGCCCCCTCATCGAGTATATTAAAGTTCCCTGATCGACTATAACAAAGTCACCTGAACGAGTATAACAAAGCCCCCTGAACGAGTATAACAAAGATCCCTGATCGAGTATAACAAAGTCGCCTGATCGAGTATAACAAAGTCGCCTGATCGGGTATAACAAAGTCCCCTCATCGAGTATAACAAAGCTCCCTCATCGAGTATATTAAAGTCCCCTGATCGAGTATAACAAAGTCCAAAAATCTAGTATAACAAAGTCCCCTGATCAAGTATAACAAAGCCACTTGATCGAGTAGTAACAAAGCCCCTTCATCGAGTATAACAAAGGGCCCTGATCGAGTATAACAAAGACCCCTGATCGAGTATAACAAAGTCCCCTCATCGAGTATAACAAACTCCCCTGATCGAGTATAACAAATTCCCCTAATCGAGAATAACAAAGCCCCCTGAAAGAGTATAACAAAGATCCCTGATCGAGTATAACAAAGTCCCCTGATAGAGTATAACAAAGTCCTCTGATCGAGTATAACAAAGTCCCCTGATCGGGTATAGCAAATTCCCCTGATCGAGTATAACAAAGCCCACTCATCGAGTATAACAAAGTCCTCTGATTGAGAATAAGAAAGTCTCCTGATCGCGTATAACAAAGTCCCCTGATCGAGTATAACAAAGCCCCCGGAACGAATATAACAAAGATCCCTGATCGAAGAAAACAAATTCCCCTGAACGAGTATAACATAGTCCCCTGATAGAGTATAACAAAGCCCCATCATCGAGTAAAACAAAGTCCCCTGATCGAGTATAACAAATTCCCCTGATCGAGTATAACAAAGTCCCCTCATCGGGTATAATAAAGGCCCCTTATCGAGTATAACAAAGGCCCCTGATCGAGTAAAACAAATTTCCCTTCTCGAGTATAACAAAGTCCCCTCATCGAGTATAGTAATGTCCCCTGATCGAGTATTTTAAAGTCCCTCATTGAGTATAACAAAGTCCACTAATCTGCCCTGATCAACTATAACAAAGTCCCCTGATCGAGTATAACAAAGTCCCCTGATCGAGTAAAACAAAGTCCCCTGATCGAGTATAACAAATTCCCCTTGACTGAGTATAAATCAGAAAAGTCCCCATCGAGTATAGCAATGTCCCTGATCGGCATTTTAAAGTCCTCATCGAGTATAACAAAGTCCACTAATTCGCCCTGATCAACTAAACGAAGTCCCCTGATCGAGTATAACAAGTCCCCTGATCAAGCAAAATGAAAGTCCCCTGATCGAGTATAACAAATTCCCTGATCACCTATAACAAAGTCCCCTGATCGAGTATAACAAAGGCCCCTTATCGAGTATAACAATGCCCCTTCATCGAGTATAGACAAAGTCCCCTGATCGAGTATAACAAAGTCCCCTCATCGAGTATAACAAAGTCCCCTCATCGAGTATAACAAAGCCCCCTGATCGAGTATAACAAAGTCCCCTGCTCGAGTATAACAAAGTCACCTGAACGAGTATAACAAAGCCCCCTGAACGAGTATAACAAAGATCCCTGATCGAGTATAACAAAGTCCCATGATAGAGTAGAACAAAGATCCCTGATCGAGTAAAACAAAGTCCCCTGGTCGAGTATAACAAAGTCGCCTGATCGGGTATAACAAAGTCCCCTGATCGAGTATAACAAAGCCCCCTCATCGAGTATATTAAAGTCCCCTGATCGAGTATAACAAAGTCCACTAATCTAGTATAACAAAGTCCCCTGATCAAGTATAACAAAGCCACTTGATCGAGTAGTAACAAACCCCCTTTCGAGTATAACAAAGGGCCCTGATCGAGTATAACAAAGTCCCCTGATCGAGTATAACAAAGTCCCCTCATCGAGTATAACAAAGTCCCCTGATCGAGTATAACAAATTCCCCTAATCGAGAATAACAAAGCCCCCTGAAAGAGTATAACAAATATCCCTGATCGAGTATGACAAAGTCCCCTGATAGAGTAAAACAAAGTCCGCTGATCGAGTATAACAAAGTCCCCTGATCGGGTATAGCAAATTCCCCTGATCGAGTATAACAAAGTCCCCTGATCGAGTATAACAAAGCCCCCGGAACGAGTATAACAAAGATCCCTGATCGAAGAAAACAAATTCCCCTCAACGAGTATAACAAAGTCCCCTGATAGGGTATAACAAAGCCCCATCATCGAGTATAACCAAGTCCCCTGATCGAGTATAACAAATTCCCCTGATCGAGTATAACAAAGTCCCCTCATCGAGTATAACAAAGGCCCCTTATCGAGTATAACAAATTTCTGATCGAGTATAACAGTCCCTCATCGAGTATAGTACGTCCCCTGATCGAGTATATTTTAAAGTCCTCATCGAGTATAACAAAGTCCACTAATCTGCCCTGGATCAACTATAACAAAGTCCCCCTCATCGAGTATAACAAAGTCCCCTGATCGAGTATAACAAATTCCCCTGATCGAGTATAACAAAGTCCCCTCATCGAGTATAACAAAGGCCCCTTATCGAGTATAACAAAGGCCCCTGATCGAGTATAACAAATTCCCCTGATCGAGTATAACAAAGTCCCCTCATCGAGTATAGCAATGTCCCCTGATCGAGTATTTTAAAGTCCCTCATCGAGTATAGCAAAGTCCACTAATCTGCCCTGATCAACTATAACAAAGTCCCCTGATCGAGTATAACAAATTCCCCTGATCGAGTAAAACAAAGTCCCCTGATCGAGTATAACAAATTCCCCTCATCGAGTATAACAAAGTCCCCTCATCGAGTATAACAAAGGCCCCTTATCGAGTATAACAAAGCCCCCTCATCGAGTATAACAAAGTCCCCTCATCGAGTATAACAAAGCCCCCTCATCGAGTATATTAAAGTCCCCTCATCGAGTATAACAAAGTCCCCTCATCGAGTATAACAAAGCCCCCTCATCGAGTATAACAAAGTCCCCTTATCGACTATAACAAAGTCACCTGAACGAGTATAACAAAGCCCCCTGAACGAGTATAACAAAGATCCCTGATCGAGTATAAGAAAGTCCCCTGATAGAGTAGAACAAAGATCCCTGATCGAGTATAACAAAGTCGCCTGATCGAGTATAACAAAGTCGCCTGATCGGGTATAACAAAGTCCCCTGATCGAGTATAACAAAGCCCCCTCATCGAGTATATTAAAGTTCCTTGATCGAGTATAACAAAGTCCACTAAACTAGTATAACAAAGTCCCCTGATCAAGTATAACAAAGCCACTTGATCGAGTAGTAACAAAGCCCCCTCATCGAGAATAACAAAGGGCCCTGATCGAGTATAACAAAGTCCCCTGATCGAGTATAACAAAGTCCCCTGATCGAGTATAACAAAGTCCCCTGATCGAGTATAACAAATTCCCCTAATCGAGAATAACAAAGCCCCCTGAAAGAGTATAACAAAGATCCCTGATCGAGTATAACAAAGTCCCTTGATAGAGTATAACAAAGTCCGCTGATCGAGTATAACAAAGTCCCCTGATCGGGTATAGCAAATTCCCCTGATCGAGTATAACAAAGTCCACTCATCGAGTATAACAAAGTCCTCTGATTGAGAATAAGAAAGTCTCCTGATCGCGTATAACAAAGTCCCCTGATCGAGTATAACAAAGCCCCCGGAACGAGTATAACAAAGATCCCTGATCGAAGAAAACAAATTCCCCTGAACGAGTATAACAAAGTCCACTGATAGAGTATAACAAAGCCCCCTCATCGAGCATAACAAAGTCCCTTGATCGAGTATAACAAATTCCCCTGATCGAATATAACAAATTCCCCTCATCGAGTATAACAAAGGCCCCTTATCGAGTATAACAAAGGCCCCTGATCGAGTATAACAAATTCCCCTGATCAAGTATAACAAAGTTCCCTCATCGAGTATAGCAATGTCCCCTGATCGAGTATTTTAAAGTCCCTCATCGAGTATAACAAAGTCCACTAATCTGCACTGATCAACTATAACAAATTCCCCTGATCGAGTATAACAAAGTCCCCTGATCGAGTAAAACAAAGTCCCCTGATCGAGTATAACAAATTCCCCTGATCGAGTATAACAAAGTCCCCTCATCGAGTATAACAAAGGCCCCTTATCGAGTATAACAAACTTCTCTGATCGAGTATAGCAAAGTCCCCTCATAGAGTATAACACAGCCCCCTCATCGAGCATAACAAAGTCACATGACCGTGTATAAGAAAGCCTCCTGAACGAGTATAACAAAGATCCCTGATCGAGTATAACAAAGGCCCCTTATCGAGTATAACAAAGTTCCCTGATCGAGTGTAATAAAGGCCCCTGATAGAGTATAACAAAGTCCCCTGATCGAGTTCAACAAAGGCCCCTGATCGAGTACAATAAAGGCCCCTCATCGAGTACAACAAAGGCCCCTGATCGATGATAACAAAGTCCCCTCATCAAGAATAACAAAGCCCCTCATCGAGTATAACAAAATCCCCTGATCAAGTATAACAGTCCCCTGATCAAGTATAACAAATTCCCCTAAGTGAGAATAACAAAGTCCCCTCATCGAGTATAACAAAGGGCCCTTATCTAGTATAACAAAGCCCCCTGATCGAGTATAGCAAAGTCCCCTGATCGAGTATAGCAAAGTCCCCTGATCGAGTATAAAAAGTCCCCTCATCGAGTATAGCAAAGTCCCCTTATCGAGTATAACAAAGTCACCTGAACGAGTATAACAAAGCCCCCTGAACGAGTATAACAAAGATGCCTGATCGAGTATGACAAAGTCCCCTGATAGAGGATAACAAAGTTCCCTGATCGAGTAAGGCAAAGTCCCCTGATCGAGAATATTAAAGTCCCCTGATCGAGTATAACAAAGTCCACTCATCTAATATAACAAAGTCCCCTGATCAAGTATAACAAAGCCCCCTGATCGAGTATAACAAAGTCCCCTCATCGAGTATAACAAAGGGCCATGATCAAGTATAACAAAGTCCCATGATCGAGCATAACAAAGTCCCCTAATCGAGTATAACAACTGCCCCTTATCGAGTAAAACAAAGGCCCCTGATCGAGTACAACAAAGGCCCCTGGTCGAGTATAACAAAGTCCCCTGATCAAGAATAACAAAGAAAACTGATCGAGTATAAAAAAGTCCCCAGATCCAGTATAACAAAGTCCCCTGATAGAGTAAAACAAAGGCCCCTCATCGAGTACAACAAAGGCCCCTGGTCGAGTATAACAAAGTCCCCTGATCAAGAATAACAAAGAAAACTGATCGAGTATAACAAAGTCCCCAGATCCAGTATAACAAAGTCCCCTGATCGAGTATAACAAAGCCCACGGAACGAGTATAACAAAGATCCCTGATCGGAGAAAACAAATTCCCCTGAACGAGTATAACAAAGTCCCCTCATAGGGTATAACAAAGCCCCATCATCGAGTATAACAAAGTCCCCTGATCGAGTATAACAAATTCCCCTGATCGAGTATAACAAAGTCCCCTAATCGAGTATAACAACTGCCCCTTAACGAGTATAACAAAGGCCCCTCATCGAGTACAACAAAGGCCCCTGGTCGAGTATAACAAAGTCCCCTGATCAAGAATAACAAAGAAAACTGATCGAATATAACAAAGTCCAAAGATCCAGTATAACAAAGTCCCCTGATAGAGTAAAACAAAGGCCCCTGATCGAGTACAACAAAGGCCCCTGGTCGAGTATAACAAAGTCCCCTGATCAAGAATAACAAAGAAAACTGATCGAGTATAACAAAGTCCCCAGATCCAGTATAACAAAGTCCCCTGATCGAGTATAACAAAGTCCCCTCATCGAGTATAACAAAGGCCCCTTATCGAGTATAACAAATTCCCCTGATCGAGTATAACAAAGTCCCCTCATCGAGTATAGCAATGTCCCCTGATCGAGTATTTTAAAGTCCCTCATCGAGTATAACAAAGTCCACTAATCTGCCCTGATCAACTATAACAAAGTCCCCTGATCGAGTATAACAAAATCCCCTGATCGAGTAAACCCCCTGATCGAGTAAAACAAAGTCCCCTGATCGAGTATAACAAATTCCCCTGATCGAGTATAACAAAGTCCCCTGATCGAGTAGTATAGTACAAATTCCCTGATCGAGTATAACAAAGTCCTCATCGAGTATAGCAATGTCCCCCGATCGAGCATTTTAAAGTCCTCAATGAGGTAACAAAGTCCACTAATCTGCCCTGATCAACTATAACAAAGTCCCTGATCGAGAATAACAAAGTCCCTGATCGAGTAAAAACAAAGTCCCCTGATCGAGTATAACAAATTCCTTGATCGAGTATAACAAAGTCCCTCATCGAGTATAACAAAGGCCCTTATCGAGTATAACAAAGCTTCCTCATCGAGTATAGACAAAGTCCCCTGATCGAGAGTAACAAAGCCCCCTCATCGAGTATAACAAAGCCTCCTCATCGAGTATATATTAAAGTCCTCATCGAGTATAACAAAGTCCCCCTCATCGAGTATAACAAAGCCCTCAACGAGTATAACAGCGTCCCCTGATCGATTATAACAAAGTCCCGTGATCGAGTACAACAAAGGCCCCTGTCGAGTACAACAAAGGCCCCTCATCGAGTTTAACAAAATCCCCTGATCGAGTATAACAAAGTCTCCTCATCAAGTATAACAAATTCCCCTAATCGAAAATAACGAAGTCCCCTCATCGAGTATAACAAAGGCCCCTTATCGAGTATATCAAAGTCCCCTCTTCGAGTATAACAAAGCCCCCTGATCGAGTATAACAAAGTCCCCTGATCGAGTATAACAAAGTCACCTGAACGAGTATAACAAAGCCCCCTGATCGAGTATAGCAAAGATCCCTGATCGAGTATAACAAAGTCCCCTGACAGAGTAGAACAAAGATCCCTGATCGAGTATAACAAAGTCCCCTGCTCGAGTATAACAAAGTCGCCTGATCGGGTATAACAAAGTCTCCTGGTCAAGTATAAGAAAGTCCCCTAATCGAGTATAACAAAGGCCCCTTATCGAGTATAACAAACTTCCCTGATCGAGTATAGCAAAGTCCCCTCATAGAGTATAACACAGCCCCCTCATCGAGTATAAC
>NW_024713827.1:0-12727 GCF_018991925.1 Homarus americanus
GTGTCAGAGTTTTGTGTTATATTTTTATAGTAAAGAGATGCCAATCTCTAACGGTTGTTTGTTATTCCTCGGAAAACCATGGTCCTTGACTTTCCTTTATTAAGATCCTGATTAGCCTGGTAAGGGATTTCTATCCCTAAGTCCTAGGCCTTTACAAGTGGCGACCTTGCCAGGATTTGTCTCTGACCTTTGGTTTCTGAGGTTTAACATTCGTTCCCGTGTTGTTGTAAGTCGCCGTGAGCGCGCTGCCTTGCTGTCTGTGGCCCGGAAGCAAGTGATGTTCAGTGGTTATCCCTTCCTTCTGTGTGCTAATTTTGTTGCTCTCCCTTGTACGTGGGGAAGTTGATTAGTGTTGGTTGGGGTGCACTGTGGATGCTGTCATAGCATATATGTTGTTGTTTCACCTGGTGCGGTTTCGTTACCCTGAGGTGATTCAGCTGGGCTGGGTGCGGAACGAGGTTCCCTCCAGTCGGATCAAATCATTTACTGGTCTGATTGAGCCACTAGGTGAGTTACCTTTGGCTTTTTGCGGGGTAAGTTGTTTGTTTTTCTTTGTTCTTGGCCTTTCGGATCATTATGTCTGCTTTTGAGGTGTGGAAAGGTCAAGCGGTGGCCCTGGGTCTGACAGGTAATGACATTGGTCAGTATGTGGTTACCCAACAGAATGCCGAGAGAGAGGAACGTCAGAGAGCGAGAGAGGCACGTCAGAAAGAGAGAGAGAGAGAGGAACGTCAGAAAGAGAGAGAGGAACGTCAGAAAGAGAGAGAGGGAGAGGAACGTCAGAAAGAGAAAGAAAGAGAGTTCGAATTAGCTAAGTTGCAGGCAGAAAAGGACCTAGAACTGGCTAGGATTAATGCTTCAAGTAGACCAACATCCTCTGGCCATATACAAGACAATGTGGTAAAACCCAGCTTGCCTGTGTACCGTGAAGGAGAAGACATCGCCTCCTACCTTGTTAGGTTTGAGCGGGTAGCTGAGCTACTTGGTGTAGCCCCAGATAGCTATGCTGTAAGGTTGGGTAGCCTACTAAGTGGTAAGCCAGTAGAAATTTACACGTCCCTGTCTGCCGACATCACCCGAGATTACTTCTTGTTGAAGCAAGCTCTCTTGCGAGGATTTTGCAAGACTTCTGACGGTTATCGTGCTGATTTCCGCAGAGCGAAGATTAGAGCGGGAGAAACGTACCAGCAGTTTTCGATTCACCTGGGTCGTTTATTTCAACAATGGCTGGAGACATCAGGGGTTGAAGAAACCTTTGAGTCTCTCTCTAACTTTATGATATTAGATCAGTTGTTGTCTTCTCTACCTCCAAACTTGAGAATTTTCATCAAAGAACACCAGCCAGCGACGCTTGGAGAAGCTGTGCATCTTGCCGACAACTGGGCGTCTGCTCGCAACGCCTACCCCAAGTCTTCCCCTCCTGTAGTGAAGATTGCGAAGCCTCCGACTTCCAAGGAACCTTCCCCAGGAGTAGAGGGGAAAAGCTCACCAGCCGTGCGGTGCCACAACTGCGGAGAAATGGGGCACATTCGTTCTCGGTGTCCCAAGAATCCACGCGCCTTCAAGTCTACGGGCATTCATCCGCCCAGCTTCGAGGTCGGGTTCTGTTTCGAAGACCGAAGCTGTCCCAGCTATTGTGTCAGCGGAACTATAAATGGGTCATGGGCATCTACGATCATCAGGGACACCGGTTGCTCATGTATTGTTGTCTCTGAGGAAGCCCTGCCTGATGCTGATCTCTCCAGCTGCTCGAAGGTTAGTGTCACCGATTATTTGGGTCGCGTTGACCAGTTCCCTGTTGTTAGGTGCTACCTGCGTTGCCCCTATTTTACTGATTGGTCTATTGTGGTAAGAGCTCCCATTAAATTTGCCAGTGTTCTCATTGGTAATGTTCCCGGTGTTCGTGACCCTAACGACCCGGAACCTTTAAAACTCTCCTCACCACCAGTCTCCTCAGCGCTAGTCTCTTCGCCACCTGCTGACGTCGCCTCGCCACCCTCGCATGCCACCTCCCCTCCAGCAAAGATCCTAGCTGTGGAGACACGGTCGGCGAAGGTGAAGCGCCTGCATCCCCTGGTTCTGCCGAAATTGCAGCCGCTGACTGTGACTCCCAAGGAATTTGCCAAGCTTCAAGACTCGTGTTCCACTCTGAAGCGGGTAAGGGAGAAGGTAACTTCCGGGGAGGAGGATCAGGCTAGAGATGGGTCTGTATTCAAGTTCGCTCGTGTTAACGGTCTGTTACTTCGATCGTGTGTGTCATCCAAGCAACCAGCCAAAGTAGGTCAGTTTTTCCTTGTTCCGGCTGATTGTCGTAACATCATTCTCTCTGTAGCTCACGAGAGCCCCCTAGCAGGGCACTTCTCTCATAGAAAGACATATATGAAGATTTCTGATCAATTTTACTGGCCAGGAATGGGAGCGGATATTAGGGCCTTTTGTAGGAGTTGTGATCGGTGTCAGCGTATGTCCGCCAAAGGTAGAGTCCGTCCTGTTCCTCTTAAACCCTTACCCATTATTACTGAACCATTTTCTCGGGTTGCCATAGATTTGGTTGGACCACTTTCACCCCCTTCCTCTGCGGGGCACAGGTATGTACTCACGTTAATTGATTTCGCCACCGGGTTTCCAGAAGCCTTGCCCTTGAAGGAAATTGATTCTATTTCTGTGGCCGAAGCATTGCTTGTGATCTTCTCTCGCGTAGGCATCCCACGGGAAATTCTGTCAGATAGGGGGACTCAGTTTACCTCTCAGTTGATGGCGGAGCTTCACAAGTTGCTGGGAGTTAAGCCTTTATTTACCACCCCTTTTCACCCTAGTGGTAATGGACGAATTGAGAGAATGCATGGGCCCCTGAAAGCGTCGCTGCGGAAATTGTGTGCCGACAAACCCAGGGAGTGGCACCGGTATCTTGTCCCCACTTTATTTGCGCTGAGAGAAATTCCTAGCGACCGGACCGGGTTCTCGGCGTTCGAGTTATTATACGGCCGAGCCGTGAGAGGCCCGCTCTCGGTGTTAAGGGATCTGTGGGAGGACACCAGTATAGAAGACGACGAGCGGACTCACTACCAGTATGTCCTTGAATTACGGGACAAACTTTCACAGTGTGCCAAGATCGCCGCGCAGAATGCTGACATTAGTAACACCAAATATAAGGCCTATTTCGACGTCAAATCACAAGATCGTCAATTTATTCCGGGGGATGAAGTGTTAGTGCTCTTGCCTGATAAGAAGAGCAAGTTGCTTGTTTCCTGGAATGGGCCTTACAAAGTCCTAGAGAAGAGGAGTAGGGTAAATTACGTCATTGACGAACCAAAGGGGCCTAAGTTATATCATGCTAATTTATTAAAGAAATACCATCGCAGGGCCCACCTTAACTTTGCTCATGTCCTAGATAACGATTCTAAGCTAGAGTCAGTCGAGGCACTACCCTGCGAGGAGTCGGGAATAATTCCGGCACCAGACTCGGATGATCTCGGTTGCCAGCTACCGATAACACCAGATGGCATAGTAGAATCCCCTTCGACTGACGATGGGCCCGCACTTAAACCGGGATTGGAGAGGAACCAACGTGCTGACATTGAGGACTTGATTACTAACTTTGAGGATGTATTCTCAAACGTCCCGGGATGCACATCCACTGTACACCATGACATCCTCCTCACAACCACTCAGCGTGTGCAGGCCAAAGTTTATCCTGTCCCTATTCATCTCCAGAGTTATTTTGAAGAAGAGGTCGACCGTCTACTTGAGCAGGGAATCATCCAATTGTCGTCGTCCCCTCACTGCTCTCCGGTGGTTATGGTGCGTAAGCAGGATGGTACTTTTAGGATGGCCATTGACTACAGGGCGTTAAATGCGGTAACTGTCTTTCATGCCGAGCCCGCCTGTTCTATGGAGGAAGACTTGCACAAGTTCTCAGGGGCGAAGTACTTCTTGGAGTTGGATCTATGTAAAGCTTACTACCAGGTACCCTTAACTGAACGCGCAAAACCACTAACTGCATTTCCTACTCGTAGAGGATTGATGGAATTCTTCCGGCTTCCTTTTGGGCTGGTGACTGCCTGTGCCACGTACATCAGGCTGATGCGCCTCGTCCTTGCCGGTTTGCCTAGTTTCTTTTTATTTTGACAACATTTTCATATATTCCTCAGATTGGCAAGAACATCTTGGCGACGTTAAAGCTGTCTTGGAGAGGTTAAGGGAACATACTTTGACGATAAAGCCATCTAAGTGCCGCTTTGGATTTGAGTCTATTCATTATCTTGGATTCGTGCTAGATGGTCGGCATCTTCGTCCCCAACCTGAGAAAATACAAGCCCTTTGTGAGGTGTGTCCTCCTACAACTAAGAAACTCCTCCGTAGTTTTCTTGGTATGATCTCTTTTTATAAAGCTTTCATTCCCCAGGCATCTGAGTATACCGGACCCTTATCTGACCTGCTAAGGAAAGGCCACCGGGAGCCTCTTGTCTGGAACGACGACCTGCTGGCCAGATTTAATCGTCTCAAGAATTCGCTATCCACGCAGCCCATCCTCAAACTGCCTGATCAACACTTAACCTTCGTTCTTAGGACAGACGCCTCCAGTAATGGCCTAGGAGCCGTCCTCCTCCAATATGTTCAGGCATGTCCTCACCCAGTGGCCTATGCCAGTAGGAAGTTACTAGATAGGGAGAGGAGGTACTCCACCATTGAACGTGAGTGTCTAGCCATTCTGTTTGGGGTTTTGAAATTTGATTATTACCTGAGAGGAAAAGAATTTATCCTTGAGGTAGACCACAAACCCTTGTTGTATTTAAATACATTCAAGGGGGCAAATGACAGATTGTTACGGTGGGCTCTAAGTCTGCAGGGGTATAGGTTTCGTGTGGTCCACGTCGCCGGAAAGGACAACCTTGGGGCAGACCTTTTGAGCAGATCCACTGTATAGCATTTGTTGTAAGATGATTATGCTTTGTGTACTAATCTTAAGTTTTAATCTACCTTACAGTAGATTTTTGTTGGGGGAGCAGTGTAAGGGCGGAAACGATCCTCCGGCTGGTTACCGCTGCTAACTTGCTCGTTTGCCAGTGCAGACGACACTTGGGGTGGTTGGACGGAGGTGAGAACGGCAGCGACTATCTCCGCCACCAGCAGATTCAACCCAGCCGCCATACCGTCAGTAACTAGCTACCCTGCTGTCCGTCAAATTCTGGCTGTGATCTCATCATAGGTCCTGGACTCGTGGGCTGTGTTCCCAGACCTTCACCTATCAACTGCCAACTCTCTGGTCATCTACCACTCCGCATACCACGACCATCAGTTCATCACAATCCAGTGTATGTGTAGTGAGGGACATCTACCTAAATGAGTTACAGAATGTGGAGTTGAGGCAAAAAAATGTTGGGACATGTTTGAGATCATCAGTTGAGCCAAACGTTTATACTCAATATTGTTTTAATGGTATTTTAGAGCGACCGAAAAATGTAAACAAAATGGCCGGCTAGGCTCGGGGGATCCACGAGTCCTCTTATGAAGGATCGACAATAAATGAAAACAAATCAGATTAATTTAAACACATTTCCAAGAGTATTAGATCCTGTAAAGAGAGAAAATTAATACTTAATATTTGTAGAAGCTTTTTTTTTTCGTCCGTTTTCGTCTTGGTTAAAACAATTGTGGTGGTGTTACCTGTTCCAAACGGTAGACATCAAGGAAATAGATCAAGACCTTAATACTCAAAGGTACACATGATGATTTGTTCCCAAGTCCGAGGATATACTTCACAAAACAGATTAACTTTAGGACACAATGATGGCGAACAAAATAACATCAACATTGCGTACAGCACATATCTTGCTTTGACTCTTAACTCTTGTAATTTTTCGTAATGTTAGTGAATGAAATTGAGATTCTGGGCATATTTTCCTGTTTTTCTTTCTAATCAAGTGTAAAGGAAGATGTACTGTTTATTGATGGATTTGGTGATGTCTTAATAGTGTATTAGTGTGTTAATAGTACACAGGTTTGGTATAGTGGTGACGGTAATGTAGTGTAGTAAGATTTTAACACATGGAGGTGAATTTGTCTTTTATGTTGAGGATTTAAGAACATAAGAACATAAGAAAATAAGGAGTCTGCAATAGGCCGGTTGGCCTGTGCATGACAGCTCCTGTCGAGAGTTACTACCACTCTCTATCATCCATGAATCTATCTAGCCTCCTTTTCAAACTTTCCAGAGTTCCCGCACTTACTACATAGTTGCTAAGCTTGTTCCACTCGTCCACCACCCTATTTGTGAACCGGTTTCTTCCTATCTCCCTCCTAAACCTAAACTTATCCAACTTGAATCCGTTGCTCCGAGTCCTATCCTGCTCGGATATTATAAGAACTTTATCTATATCCCCTTTATTGATTCCTTTCACCCACTTAAATACTTCTATCATATCTCCCCGCACTCTTCGTCTTTCTAGGGAATGCAAGTTAAGTTTCTGTAACCTATCCTGATATGGAAGGTTTCTAAGTCTCGGAATCATTTTTGTCATTCTTCGCTGCACCGACTCTAGTGAATTTATACCCATTCTATAATAGGGGCACCAGAACTGAACCGCATAATCGAGGTGCGGCCTGATTTGTTAAAGGGAAGATCTGGTGGACGGGGATAATTGTCTGGTTGTGATGGACACGGCTCACCTAACCTAACCCAATCTAACCTAACCCAACCCAACCTAACCCAACCTAACCCAACCCAACCTAACCTAACCCCTATATATGTGTGAGATAAAGTTCTGAATCAAGAACAAGATGCACAAGTTCGAATCCAAATTGAGCTGTAGGGTTTGTTGACTAATTCGGGGCTTCACATTCATAAAACTCTCAAATGGGATACGACTAAACCCGAAGCCCCATCTTCCGTCGGTCGGTCGTTGGTGTCAGGTCAAAGTTCAGTTTGTAGTTCACCTCCTGTGATATGTGTCATTTATCGAAACGAAACATGAGGTTAACGTGAAAACAAAACCTCGAAGCAACACGTATAAACAGGGTCGAGTTTTCATCGGATTTTACGTCATGAAATTTTCCATCTTGAGAGAGAGAGAGAGAGAGATTGATTGATTGATTCCGATGCTGAAATTAACACTAAAATTTTATACTGTAAATGAGATAAATGCAGGTAAGGTTGGCGTATGGAATTATTGAAGGACGATCACAGAAATGTTTTACCTGTTTCCTGTGATGTAAGTCCAAAGTGGTGTTAATTGTCATGGGTTTATACGTCCAAAATGTTCTTCATATCGTAGGGTTTTACATCCAAATATGCCATCCAAGTCCATATGTCCATTCATCCAGTTAGCTGTTTATCCATCCACCGATTCACCCACCTACCCATCTCTCATCACATTCAGTCACCCATCTACCCATCTACCCTCCCATTCAGTCTCCCATCCATCCATCCATCCATCCATCCATCCATCCTTCCATCCATCACACGAGGAATAGAATGACCCACTTATAATTTTTCTCTTTCCTGCTGCACTAAGGATCAACCACCCAGAGTGGTATGGCTACCCTGAGTAAGTACACTCTGTATTCCTCCTTTACTCTATTGTGGGTGTAGGTGGTGGGTAGTGTGTGTTTGTGGGTGTAGAACGTGGATAGTAGGTTTGTTTGTGGGTGTAGGGCGTGGATAGTAGGTTTGTTTGTGGGTGTAGGGTTTGGATAGTAGGTTTGTTTGTGGGTGTAGGGCATGGATAGTAGGTTTGTTTGTGGGTGTAGGGCGTGGATAGTAGGTTTGTTTGTGGGTTTGGGGCGTGGATAGTAGGTTTGTTTGTGGGCGTGGGGCGTGGATAGTAGGTTTGTTTGTGGGCGTGGGGCGTGGATAGTAGGTTTGTTTGTGGGTGTAGGGCGTGGATAGTAGGTTTATTTGTGGGTGTAGGGCGTGGATAGTAGGTTTGTTTGTGGGTGTAGGGCGTGAATAGTAGGTTTGTTTGTGGGTGTGGGGCGTGGATAGTAGGTTTGTTTGTGGGTGTGGGGCATGGATAGTAGGTTTGATTGTGGGTGTAGGGCATGGATAGTAGGTTTGTTTGTGGGTGTGGACGTGGATAAATAAGTTTGTTTGTGGGCGTAGGGGCGTGGATAATGCGTTTGTTTTGGCTGGGTGTGGGGCGTGGATAGTGGGTTTGTTTGTGGGTGTAGAACGTGGATAGTAGGTTTGTTTGTGGGTGTAGGGCGTGGATAGTAGGTTTGTTTGTGGGTGTAGGGCGTGGATAGTAGGTTTGTTTGTGGGTGTAGGGCATGGATAGTAGGTTTGTATGTGGGTGTAGGGCGTGGATAGTAGGTTTGTTTGTGGGTGTGGGGCGTGGATAGTAGGTTTGTTTGTGGGTGTGGGACGTGGATAGTAGGTTTGTTTGTGGGTGTGGGGCGTGGATAGTAGGTTTGTTTGTGGGTGTAGGGCGTGGATAGTAGGTTTGTTTGTGGGTGTAGGGCGTGGATAGTAGGTTTGTTTGTGGGTGTGGGGCGTGGATAGTAGGTTTGTTTGTGGGTGTGGGGCGTGGATAGTAGGTTTTTTTGTGGGTGTGGGGCGTGGATAGTAGGTGTGTTTGTGGGTGTAGGGCGTGGATAGTAGGTATGTTTGTGGGTGTAGGGAGTGGATAGTAGGTTTGTTTGTGGGTGTTTGGGAGTGGATAGTAGGTATGTTTGTGGGTGTAGATACATACATTGTTAAGAGGAATAAATCAAAATGGGAAGAAGATTAAGATAAATATACTGATGATTAATGGTACAGGTGAGTTAATAAAATTGATATAAATAGATAAATACAGTAGATAGATAGATAGATAGATAGATAGATACAGTAGATAGATAGATAGATATATGTATGATTTTGTATACCGCAAGAGTAACTAAATATTCCTGTACCTGTATTTTCTTTCAGTTACAAAATACACAGGATTATAAATATGAGTATGCACATTGCACATCAGGTGTTACAGTCAGTGGTAATATTTTGTAATACTCTTAAGTGATGAGGTAACAGAGGAAATAGACGGATACTAACGGAGAGTTTTTGTAGAATTAGACAGACATTCAGACAGTAAAACTTCTTCCGACAATACAAATTTTGACGGTGGAATTTTACACGAGAGTGTATGGATAATTATGATGAGCTGAATTATGACATCTACGTCTGATAATCAGTTGTTTAGAATGGATTATTATTATTTTTGTTG
This sequence comes from Homarus americanus, assembly GCF_018991925.1. Lineage (NCBI taxonomy): Eukaryota > Metazoa > Arthropoda > Malacostraca > Decapoda > Nephropidae > Homarus > Homarus americanus. The sequence continues at coordinate 9,204 of NW_024713827.1, forward strand.
AGTTATTTAACAGTTCGAGAAAAGGTTTATTATGGTACTATGTCCTATTATCACACAAAGTCATAATTGAAGTAAAATAACCAATTATACTGTATTATTTTAGACAATACATAAGAACATAAGAACATAAGAATGGAAGAAACTGCAGCGGGCCTATTGGCCCATACTGGGCAGTCCCGTTTACACCCAACCCCTATTGCTCATATGAGCATCCAACCTATGTTTGAAGCAATTCAGCGTATTCCAGTTAATGATGATATTTGGTAACTTGTTTCATTCATCCACTACTCTGTTTCCAAACCAGTGTTTACCTATTTCACTCCTAAATCTAAATTTGTCTAATTTAAAACCATTGTTACGAGTTCGCTCCTGGTTGGATAGTTTGAGTACCTTTGTAATGTCACCTTTGTTTAGCCCTGCCTTCCACTTATACACCTTTATCAGGTCGCCCCTCGCTCTACGTCTCTCAAGGGAGTGCAAATTAAGAAGCTTTAACCTGTCTCTATACTCAAGGTTCCTAATGCCCGGGATTAGTCTTGTCATTCTCCTCTGAATTCTTTCCAATGATTCTATATCCATCCTGTAATACAGTGACCAGAACTGAACTGCGTAATCCAGGTGTGGTCTCACAAGCGCAAGATACAGTTTTAAGATGACCTCGCTAGTCTTGTAACTAACACTCCTTTGTATGAACCCAAGTACTTTATTAGCCTTGTTACGAGCAAAAACACATTGTTTACTTGGCTTAAGGTTCCTACTTATCATTACTCCTAAATCTCTCTCGCAGTCGGATTTCTCTATGGCATCGTTGTTCATCTGGTATCTGGTTTCCCTGTTTACATCTCCTATACTGAGTACTTTACATTTGTAGACGTTGAATTTCATCTGCCATTTTTCAGACTATTCGAAAAATTTGTTTAGTTCTTCCTGTAGTTTTGCCGAGTCCTCGTCAGATTTGATAACACGTCCTATTTTAGTGTCATCAGCAAATTTACTTATGTTGCTGTCAATGCCGATATCTATGTCGTTTATGTATATAATAAATAATAGTGGTCCAAGTACTGAGCCTTGGGAACTCCACTTGTGACGTTGCTCCAATGGGACTTAGTGCCGTTAATGCTCACTCGCTGTTTCCTGTCCTGTAACCACGCCCTAATCCATTTAAGGATGTCACCTTTGATGCCATGAGCTTCTACCTTTCTAATTAGTCTTTCGTGGGGACTCTGTCGAAGGCATTGCTAAAGTCGAGATAAACCACATCATAATTGTGCCCCTCGTCCATCGATTCGAAAACTGATGAAAAGAATGTTAATAGATTAGTTAGGCAAGAATGTCCGCTTGTGAAGCCATGCTGGGAATCATTGATCAATCGGTGCTTCTCCAGGTGATTTCGAATAGAGTTTGAAATGATTGCTTCCAGTAATTTGCCTACTATTGATGTTAGACTGATTGGGCGGTAGTTAGAGGATAGTGATCTATCCCCCTTCTTGAAAATCGGTATTACATTCGCTATCCTCCAGGATTCTGGTACCGACAGGAAAATACCTCCCCCTCCCCACAAAAATATTTAACACACGGGTAGAAAAATCAACACACATTGTATATATCCTGACTTTAAACATGTAGTATACCAAGTGAATCTATAACACCCACGGAGATTCACAACACTTCACACTAAACTATCTTACAAAGCCTAACGTGTCCTTAATTAGATCAGGTTGGGTATAGTGATTCTATTTCCGGGAGTTTATTGTCGCTACATGAAACAAACACGGCGGCGAGTCCTACAGCTACACACTGTAATGGTCGGCGGAGCAAAGGACGAGACAGCGACGCGTACTCATTGGTGGAGCTTTAATAACAACAGCATGTGGTAACTAGGAGATGTGTGTGTGTTGTGAGGTAGTGAAGGACCACAACATCTCACGTTTTATGTTACACGTCAAAGACTGAACAATGTGAAGCAGCGGCCCTCCCCCCACACCACGCTGCCTGTAGTAACACCACCGTTAATAAAGGACAAAACGGTACAATATGGAGGTGGGGGTGGCGTGTGGACAAGGCACGAGAGAGCGGCCTTGTTAATATGATGGTCACCAGACACGGCCAACACCAGGTGGCGGGTGTAGCTCTTCCTGCTGAATAAAAACCAAGAGCGAGTTTGACGACGCTACACGAACACCGTCCTCAAGGGGGACATCTTGGACTCGAGTGTGAGAGATAGAGACTCCCAAACAATCAAACACGTCTGGTTAATTCCTTCACTTTTATATAAGAACACATTCGTCTTCAACTAAACACGATTTCTTTTCAACTTCTCCTAAAAAAATTCCTCTTCGACTCCAAGGCTGAAATTCGAGTCCCACTTGAAACGAATAAAATAAAATATATGTGAAGAGAAAATGTAAATAGTGTGTTTGACTGTGTGAGGCTGATGGAAGCAACACTAATTATGCTATATAATGGGTTGTGTTCAGTAAGGTCAGAGTGATTAGTGGCGCGCGCCATCACCACTTCCCGCCTCCTATACACGCCCCTACACCCACCACGCCTCCCTCTTGCCCAACTCAACACGCCCACTTAGCTACCCCTACACGCCCCTTACCCTCCCCCCACCATACACCACGCCCCTTGCTGCCTACCCACTCATCGTACACTAATAAGGTGATAAGATTACCTCATCATGACACTGGTGTGAATCAGCATCAGGAACTCACCTTCCCCTGCATCAAGGTGCCCACCCTCACCCACCCTACCTGGCAGCCACTCACCTGCGTATTATACCACCTGACACAGGAAATCACACACACACGGGATGACACGGTAGAACACAGTGCTTGTAAGGTAAATAGAAGCCAGTCTTAATGGGTCCCAACCTTAAACTATTAGGACTGAGGCCCATTAGTATTGAGAGCCGTCAGGATTGGGACTCATTAAGACTGAGGTCTATTAAGACTGGAACCATTAGGCCTGTGGTATCTTTGGACTGAGGCTCATTAGGACTGAGAACCATTGGAAATGTGACCAATTAGAATTGGGGCCCATTAAAAATGGGACCCAATAGGACTGGGGCCCATTAGGACTAGGGCCCATTAGGACAGGGGTTCATTTGATAAGATGCCCACCTAGTAAAAGTGCAAAAGAGGGCATGCAAGATTATTCTCTCCCCTTCCTACTCCACATATCAAGAAGCTCTCAACACACTGACCCTTTCGACTCTCACTGACCATCACCACGACCACATCTGCAAATTTGCTAAGAAGCTTCTACACCATCCTCGACACCGGCTCCTACTACCACCTGAGATCCCTAGCCCGAGAATTGCTGTTTGACACCACAACCGCATCCAGCCCATAAGTGCACGAACTGATCGCTATAAGAACAGCCCAGTCCCAACCATTGTAAAATTATCAATAACTTGTAATAAACCAGTGTATTCACTCCCAGTAAATACTACTTCTTGCACTGTCACTATGTTGAAATGCACTGTAGTTTGAGCTTTTCCCATCTAGTTATTATATATC
>NW_024713828.1:0-11439 GCF_018991925.1 Homarus americanus
AAAAGAAAGGTATATGAAAAGTTAAGAAGGCAAAAAATCACCTGGTTACTATCAGAACCTATTCAGACAGGTATAAGCAAAGTGGAAAGCAAAGAAATTGTGAAATCAAGGGTAACAAACGAATCGAAATATGCCCCCAGCTTTTTTACTCAACTACGCATAAATCAGGTTATAGAGATACAATAGGTCATAAAACTACGACCGAGATAATGATGATAAGTTGAAAATGTGGCAATCGTTAAATAGTCATTTCGCTCGTATTCACAAATGAAACCCTATACGGTTTAGAAGTTCCTTAGGTATATAGCGACGTATAGAAAATATATTTGATGAATATCAAGTATTGCTAGTAACGATGTGCTTGGTAATTAACAGAGCTGAGCCTCATAAATGTACTGAATTAGACAAGGGTAGCATATGCTAGAATATTAAAAAGAATGTAGAGATGGTTGGTAATCCGTAGCAGTTTTTATTTAATAAGTCATTAGAATGGACCTGGTGCCCGGCTTGGAAACTTGCAAATGTAGTTCGATTTTTAAAAGGGTAATAAATCAATAGCATCAAATTACCGTCCCCGTGGTCTCCACGTCAATCATGAGCAAGTTGCTTTAGAGTCAATTATTGCTACAAAAATCAGGAAAACCACAACCAGAAACAATTCCAGCAATTCATTCTTCTCCTTGGGTTCTTGAAGTTCTTGTCTCACAAATTTGTAGCTTTTTTTCTGATATTTAGGCGGTAGAATAATAAATCAGATCATATGATATAATTTATTTAGATTTCAATCAATATTCGATAAGTCCTCATGATAAGGAAAGGTAGAAGCACGTGGAATGGGTGGATCAGTATTAAAATGGATTGGGTCATGGTTAACTGGTGGAAATAAGAGTCGCTTAAATGGTTAAGTCAGACTGGGAGTGCGGTCTGATGAGTTCCCAAGGTATGTAGTAAGCCCTCTGCTGTTTGTTATATTCATTAATGATCTTGATTTGGGCATAACTAGTGGGATTAGTAAATTTGCTAGTGATGCCAAAATGGGGAGAGTGATAAATTCAGACGGTGCTTTTAGAACTTCAAAGATCTGGATACCTTTGGGTGGTCAGTAGACTGGCAAATGAATTTTTATAGTGATAAATGCAAGGTACTACAGATAGGGAAGACGAATACAAACGTTAAGTATAAACTGGGTAACCTGATAGAAACTGGTTTGTGAAAAAAATCAAGGTGTGTTTGTGTTAACGACTTGAAACCTAGAAACAATGTGTTGGCGTTGCAGCGAGGTATCAGGATTCTTGGTTCATGTCTGGTTCTGTGGTCAGAACTTCTGGCGTTATCTTGAAGCTTACCTAGCGTTGGTGGGGCATGGATTATGTGGTTCAGTTCTGGTGTCCTTATTATAGATGGACATAATTCTTTGGAGAGATTACAAGAAGAATGAGAAAAATGATCCTTATGTTGAAAGCTTCCATGTGAAGAAAGGCTGAAAAAGCTTAGGTTCATTTTCATTGAAGATTAGAGTTAGGGGAGATATGTGGGTTTATTAAGTGGTTAGTGGGATTGCTGGGGTAAAATGGAAGATGTTCTGAGTCAGTAATAGCGAAATAACTTGAACAAATGGCTTTAAATTAGATAATTCGATTCAGAAAGGATATGAGGCGAGCTCTGGTTTGGTAATATGTTGTGGATATGTGGAATAGGCTGCCGAGTGCTATATTGAGATCGAGGGGACAGGGAGCTTCAAGGCAGGGTGAATGAAGCTATGCGATACTGAGATGGGTGTCGAGGATCTTGCACCAGGCAATCGGCCTCGCCAGTATCCCACTTTCTTGTGTTGTATGTTCACCTCTGTCTTTCTACTACCTCCACCTCTAATCACTACATTTCACTTCACAATCTTCCCTACATCTCCTTCTGTCTTTTCTATGTCACTTCACAATCTTCACTCTCTCCCAGTTCACAATCTTCTACATCTCACTACACAATCTTCTACATCTCACTTCCTGACCTTCACTACATCTCACTTCACAATCTTCACTACATCTCACTTCATCTTCACTACATCTCGCCCCGTCTTCACCATATCTCCTTCTAATCCTTCACCACTTCTTCATCTTCACCAATCTTCTAATCTTCATCTCCTTCACAATCTTTTACATCTCCTTCGTCTTCTGTCTCACTTCTAACGTCTTCACTACATCTCACTTCACAATCTTCACTACATCCCACTTCACAATCTTCACTACTTCTCAATTCACAATCTTCACTACATCTCACTTCACAATCTTCACTACATCTCACTTCACAATCTTCACTACATCTCACTTCACAATCTTCACTACATCTCACTTCACAATCTTCATTACATCTCACTTCACAATCTTCACTACATCTCACTTCACAATCTTCACTACATCCCACTTCACAATCTTCACTACATCTCACTTCACAATCTTCACTACATCCCACTTCACAAACTTCACTACATCTCACTTCACAATCTTCACTACATCTCACTTCACAATCTTCAATACATCTCACTTCACAATCTTCACTACATCTCACTGCACAATCTTTCACTACATCTCACTTCACAATCTTCACCATATCTCACTTCACAATCTTTACTACATCTCACTTCACAATCTTCACTACATCTCACTTCACAATCTTCACTACATCTCACTTCACAATCTTCACTACATCTCACTTCACAATCTTCACTACATCTCACTTCACAATCTTCACTACCTCTCACTTCACAATCTTCACTACATCTCACTACACAATCTTCACTACATCTCACTTCACAACCTTCACTACATCTCACTTCACATCTTCACTACATCTCACTTCACAATCTTCACCATATCTCACTTCACAATCTTCACCACATCTCACTTGACAATCTTCACCAAATCTCACTTCACAATCTTCACCACATCTCACCTCACAATCTTTACTACATCTCACCTCACAATCTTCACTACATTTTACTTCACAATCTTCACTACATCTCACTTCACAATCTTCACTACATCTCACTTCACAATCTTCACTACATCTCACTTCACAATCTTCACTACATCTCACTTCACAATCTTCCCTACATCTCACTTCACAATCATTACTACATCTCACTTCACAATCTTCACTACATCTCACTTCACAATCTTCACTACATCTCACTTCACAATCTTCACTACATCTCACTTCACAGTCTTCACCACATCTGACTTCACAATCTTCACTACATCTCACTTCACAATCTTCACTACATCTCACTTCACAATCTTCACTAACACCATCCTTCATCACTACATATAACATCCATCATCACTACTTATAACACCATCCATCATCATCACTACATATAATACTATCCATCATCACTACATATAACACGATCCATCATCACTACATATAACACCATCCACCATCACTACATATAGAACCATCCATCACGACATATAACACCATCCGACATCATTACATATAACACCAACCATCATCACTACATATAACATCATCCATCATCACTACATATAACTCCATCCATCATCACTACATATAACACCATCCATAATCACTACATATAAAACCAACCTATCATCACTACATATAACATCATCCATCATCACTACATATAACACCATCCATCATCACTACATATAGAACCATCCTATCATCACTACATATAATATCATCCATCATCACTACATATAACACCATCCAACATCACTACATATAACACCACCCATCATCACTACATATAACATCATCCATCATCACTACATATAACTCTATCCATCATCACTACATATAACACCATCCAGCATCACTACATATAACACCAACCATCATCACTACATATAACATCATGCATCATCAATATATATATATAACACCATCCATCATCACTACATATAACATCATGCATCATCAATATATATATATAACACCATCCATCATCACTACATATATTACCCTCTTATCATCACTACATATAACACCATCCAGCATTACTACAATATAACGCCATCCTTCATCACTACATATAACACCATCCATCATCACTACATATTATAACACCATCCATCATCTTTACAAACACCATCCCTCTTTACTATAGTGATAAACAGAGCTTTATTTTGTTGTCAATTTCTTTAAATTCAACATTGTAAAAAACACAAAAGCGCTGAACCTACGCTTCTGATATTTAAAAATACTGTAATAAAAAACATATTAATTGATTTTGTTTGTATTATTTATGCTTTTTTTTATTTTCATCTGTAAGCGTGCTGTTTTGGGAATATATTTTGAGTTACATAATATTTAGGTACAGCAGTTTATTTCACTGTATCTACTTGTTTACCAAGTAACTGGACTTACAGTCTCCGATCGGGATTCTCAAAACAAATATTTGGCATCGAACTCCGTAAGTGAGCTCGTAATCTAGCCTGTAACTTACAGGACCTCAACACGATCAACCTGGATATAGTAGTCGCTATTTCCGGATTGCATGAAAAAAAATTAATAATATATGTTTTAATAATGCTTGTTAGACTTGTTTTATCATAGAATAATGAAGAAAATGTTTTGTACATCAACATACTAAAATACAATATTAGTTTTTTTTTACGACAAGAAGAGGCTTGGCTGTTCTATTTCTTGCTTTATGGAAGAGATGCAGCTTTTGTCTTCTTACAACTTTTCAAGTAATTTGTACCAAAATAGAAGATTTTTATTGTCCACATTTAGGGTATATTTTTTTTTATGACTGAATAAACTTGCAGATAGACCTTATTAATGTGGTATAGCTGTAAATATCCTTCAGTAATGAAATCCAAATATGAGGTCAAGTGAACATTTTTGCTTAGACTCCGCCTTTGTTAGGACCAAGTTATAACAAGTTATTCTGCCAAGTATCCAATAAGTACCCATGACTCAGAGTTAAATAATACCTAACCTAATCTAAGTTCATCAAACTTAATAAAAAAAGTGGGGCAAAAAATAAGTGGTAAAGAAATTTTTTTCTCAGAAAAAGAATTATATTCAGAGGTTTTTTATCCGATACCTTCAGTCGTGATTATTTTGATGCAAAATTATTAAAATGTATTTAACCCTAACACTACCTCACCTTACCTAATCTTACCTTACCTTATCTAACCTAACCTAATGTTACCTAACCTAACCAAGCCGCAACGCTCATGACACAATTGAGTTCTCTAGAAAGTTTTAATTTCATTTTCTTTTTTTAAAAATACATTTGCAGAGACAACAAACTTTTGATAATTATTTCTCCAACATATCTATAAATCTGATGATGATATATAAATTTAGGATAGGTTAGGTTTGGTGTGATAGGTTAGGCTAGTTTAGGATAGGCTAAGTTAGCTTAGGAAAGGCTAAGTTAGGTTACGATACACTAGGTTAGGTTTTAATCTGCATGATATTTTTACTGAACTTTTAAACGATGTTATAATCCTGGCAGCAGGGTATCGATCACGAAAATAACACTTTGTTAGTTATAACATTTGATAAAGTTTATTATTACTGTAACATGAAACAAATCACTATAGCTGTACTTATCAATCCAGTATTAAATCTGTATTATCTTTGACCATCGCTCATTGGCCAGCTTATCTCTGCACTGTTCTCTGATATAATAAAGTATTGGTGAATGGGAATATTAATCATTTGTGAGTCACTTACTATAAAGGAAACTGTAACGGATTCTATGGACAGTTGGGAATATTTCCACGGAATAAGTCGGAGTAACTCCCCTCTTGCCAGTCATTGAGGTTAATTCACTGACTCTGGTAATCCCTTGTGTTTGTTTGAGTCATTACTAGAAGTTATTAATATTTTATTACAATGATTGAGTTTTACTGTAATTCTTCTTTTTATATTTTGTATATTTAATTTTTTCTTTGTTCATTCTTGTTTGTTCATTATTGCAATTATTTTTATTGAAATTGAATTAAAGTTTATCTACAGTATTTTGCATCTTCATCTTTTGTAAAATATTTATTTACAGTGAACATTTTAGTTTTTCTTTTCTTTGCTGTCTCAGTATTACTCTGTTAGATTCTTACCTTTACACCTGACCATTTATTTATTTATTTTACAAATTGTTTGAAGAGAACATCACCAGCGGGGATACAGATGATGAAATAGAAAGTTTTGTAACCTAACCCTACCACTTGCTACCCCTCCCTCTTGTCCACATTCTTGTTTCGTCCTCCTGCCTTACTCCTGCCCTTACTCACCCTTAATCCGCATTATTCCCCTTCCCACCTTGTCCCCACCTTCCTTCTACCCCCTTACTTCTACCCTTACTTCCTACCCCTTAGCTACACCTTACTTCTACCACTTACTCTTACCGTCTCATGCCTGCTCACCTTGTTCCACCTTGGTTCCACCCTCTTACTCGTGCCTTGCTCACCCCTTTTACTATACCCCTTACTGCCTTGCTCCCTACCCCTTACTCCCTTATCATAATCACCCTTAGTTCCACCACACTTATACCCATACTCCACCCTTACTCCCACCCCTTGCTCCACCCCTTACTCCTGCCCTTACTCCTTTTCCCTTCTCCTGCCCTGCTTGCCCACTCCTTATCACCTTATCCTACCCTTGCTCCCCTTATCCTACCTTACTCCCACCTTATCACACCCTAACTCCACCCTTATCACCTGACTCATTTGTTCTCCACCTCTTGCTCCCCTTTACCGCGTCATATTATCTCTCTTGTACATATCACCTTATACTCCCCTTGTATCACCGTTATCATCTTATCATATTATCCTTTATCCTTGTGTCACCCTTGTCACCTCATATCACGATTACTCCCATCCTTATTATCACCCTTATCTATATCCCTTCGTATTCACCCTTATCCTACCCTTGTTATATGTATCTGTATTTATCACTTGCGTATCACCCATTATCATACGCATTGTCGTATCATATTCTTCTACCATTTTCTACCCCCACTGTTATCCCCCACTACGCTGGTAATTGAAGACATCATACATTTATTCACTTAGACACCACTAATTATTCAGGACCTAATGGCTATAATATCCGAGTCTTTAATCTTAACTCAACTTTATATATCAATTGTCAAAAACCTTCACCACAAGAAAGAAAACGACAGTCGGGTATGGCAGAAAATGTGATAAACGAACATGGAGTAAGACCTCAAGCTCCATATTGTAAACAAGATCATCGGCCATTGTTTATTTATTGCGAGGAAAAATATTGTTCGCAATATAATTCTAAAAACCTTCTGTAATTCATTCTCTTCATTGCACTAAAAGGTAAAGAAGTATATAAAGAAAATAGTTTATAAATTACTAAAGTAAAAATACGTATAAAAAAAGTAAAATTACATCTGTTGATGGAATAGAAAAGAATTATATCATAAGTTGGTAAAAGATTTCTTGCGTAGGTTTTAAAATACAATAACTGTTTTCTGCATTATACCGATGGTTCCAAGTCAGAAATTATCCTTAAGTCTTGGGCATCAGTATTTACAGTTTTTCTTAATGGGTGACTTAAGTTGCGGTCACACGATCCTTTTATGAGCAATTAATTTGGAGCAAGAAATTCGAGTAATTTCTTCCAAATGTGGTCACACGGGTGGTTCTTGGTCCAGTTACTACAGCAAGAAAAAAGAAGTTAACTCTGCCGTGCGAGTGGAAGGGAGACGGAACATCACAACAACAATACAGACGACGCAGCAGCTATCCTTAGGATTATTGTTATTGTAAAAAAGAAATGAGAGAAATCAAAGAAATATTATTGGGGACTCGTAAGTGGCTGGCGAGGAGGAGGAACGAAAGTGTTTAATATAGACTGGTTTGACTATTGTAGTTGGAGTAGGGAGTGGGGAGGGTTGTTAGTGTGTGGAGAATGACCGGCTGTACGCGCTTGTGCTTTGTAAACAAACACGCCAAAACACCACCCAAATAATAAACTCAATGTGTCGTAAAAAACTGTAAGTGCATTTTATACATATGTTATTAATCTATGTTATATATTGCCTAGGTAAATAATTGATAAATAAGTTTCGTGTCTTTAAATATAGTATTAACCGGGTTTTGACCCAATAATCTTGCTCGAAATCGTCAAGAAATTGACGATCACGATCGTCAATAAATATGCTTCAAAAATTTGCTCGAATTTCTGGAAAATTGCTCGAAATAACTTCGGCAAGAAATTACTAAGAAATGCGCCCGTGTGACCACTGCTTTAAGAATTGTATGTTATCCTCATGGCATTGGAAAAACACACGCACCATACACAGTCACACACACACAATCACATACACACCATACATACACTCACCATACAAACACACCATACATGCACACACCATACACATACACCATACACATACACCATACATACACAAACCATACACAACCATACTCACACAAACACACCATACACACACACACACACACCATGCACACACCTATACAAACAAACAAACACACACCATACACACACACACACACACACACAATGCACACACACACACCATGCACACTCACACACACAAACACCATGCACACTCACACCATGCACACACACACACTAATTGTTTTAATTTAGTTCTTGGAACTCTTAAGTGGCAGCGCTTGATGTAAACACTTCTTGGCATTTTCTGTTTATCTAGTAGCAGGTATACACACAGATGTAATATGAGAAAATAAATTATGAATTCTGTCCAGGGAAGTGTTGTGAATATTGTATAGATATGTACATACCAAGATATGTGAACACGCCTGACGCCAAGACTCTTACCATTCATTGTACCATTTATTCACATGTCTGTATTACTACATATTATTATAGCATGTCTGATGTCTATGCTTATGTCTAATGCCTATGTTCATTTACTATGTCCCGATGTACTATGTCTGTACCGCGCTAGTCGAGTAATTAGAAGACCTCATTTATTGTCCTAGTAATGTCTAGCAACTCTCCTTGCCTAGCTAGCTAATTTCCATCAGATCGGCTCCGGCCTGCCTATGGTCCGGGGTCCCTAGTAACCGCTCCTGTATCGGTTGGCTATCACGCCCAATCTTGTACACTTATTGAATATACCTACTGCTCGTGCCCTGGAGTTTCAAGAACCTTGTCCTGGATTACACCACACCACAAATATGACCTTGAGATAACACTTGTGTTAAGTGTGAATTTCCCTGTCTAGTGATATGTCCAACTACTGTTTTGAGACGTGAATGTGTTAGATTGCTTACAGGGGCTAGTTGTTAGGCACCTCCCATCCTGTGCAAGGTGGGCGCAGAAAGCGTTTACAGTGCCCAACAGGAAGCATGCGGAGTTCATGCTTGCCTTTTACTGACTCATGCATAAGAGCGTAAAGGCCTGAAAGAGATGCATGGGTTTTGTCAGCAAGTTACATAAAAGTGACAATGATGAGTGTGTGAAAGAATTCGGTACAATTTATCTGTTTTGTAACAGACTTGTGTTAGGTGTGAATTCCCTGTCTAGTGATGTATCCTTCTCTCTGGGCCATGAGACAGTGGTAGTGATCTAGATTGCCCACAGAGGCTAGTTTAATTAGGAAGTGTTTGTGAATATGAATTTGAGATAACACTTGTGTTAAGTGTGAATTTCTGTCTGGTGTCCAGCTACTCTGGGCATGTTAGTTACATGTGCTTACAGGCTGGTTTGTTAGGCTTGTACATCATGTTAAATTAGTGTGAAGCGTTTACAGTACTTAACTGAGGCATGAGTTGCATGCTTTGCCAACTCATGCGTTAGTGAGTGGAGGGGCCTGAAGGGTCATAGGTTTTGTCAGCAGTTACATAAAGTGACAATGATGAGTGTGTGGGGAAATTCGGTACAATTTATCTGTTTTATGGCAAAGTGTGGCGGGTCTATTAATATGGTTGTGTTTGCTGGTCAATGACCCTGGCTCGACGCGCGAGGGAAATAAGAAGTGATCTAGAGTAGTGAATAACATGGTGGTGCTTGTGGCATTTGGGTGAATATTTGTATAAATCAAAGGTGCTGTCACACACACACACACACATCACACAGCACACCATAACACACAGTTTCTGAGGAGGGTTTGAGATTGTATTTGTCAAGTCTTAACTGAAAATGTTATTGTTAGTAAATTTCTGGGGCTTGAACATTAGAGACTATTTTTCATTTTTGTAACTATATTTTTATCTGCCTGGTACATTTATTTGTTAATGATTATAAGTTGTGTCTTGATAGTCGATTTGTAATTTGTTTTTGTGTTAATGTTCTGCGTTGGTTTAGGTGTTGCGGCCTGACCGTCAACGATGTTAATAGCTCTTAGTTTTTACTGCTGGTGGCTTGTTTGACGGCAGAAAAAGTACTATAATCCTTGTTAACAATAATTCAGCTGGGAATTTTTTGTTCATTTCTTTAAGAAAAATGAGGTATTGAGCACTTATTTTTGGTATGTTGTTTCACTAGAGTGCAATTTTAGGACTTGAGTGCTTTTGTTGTAAATGCAGGCCTCTTTCTGGTGGTTCTCCTCGGCAGGCGCAAACATCGAGATGGACAAAACAGAAGGCGGATATGCTTCATTTTGTTCTGCAAGAGTTTGCGTAAACAGGCGTTAAATACGTTTGGATGATTATGAAGTCGAGATATTAGATTATGAAGACTTTACTTATCAAGTATACTGACGGCGCCGGGATGTTAGGGTATTGCATCGGGGTATATTGGCTGAGGGAGCGGATTTGTATGTGATATATTAGCATTCTTTGCACCTGAATGGTATATCCATAAGTTTCTTGATATTTGGTTATATCTATGGTATAATGTATAATTTTCAATATATCTTATTTTATAAATATAACTCAAGTATATATCGTTTGCCATCATATTCTCTAAATAACCTCAAAGTATAAATGTTTATATACATACACTATCATTGTACTGCTCAGTATGTTGTATATAATCAGGTATAACATAAATAATATCAGCATTGATATCATATATATTAAAAAGCGTGAAGAATGGATGTATATGATTCAATATATCGGATTACATAAGCGGTATGTCAGCCTCAGCATATCACTAAATGACGTAGGTATAGAGCACTATACTTATCATCTATCCAAATATCTAGAGTACATATCGCAGGGTAATCACTGAGAAGTGTCAGAACATATCCTTATGTTCATCGACTGAAGCTAAGCAAGCATATATCAACATAACACAAAGTATTATCAATAACCTCCCGGAATAAACCAATATTGACAGCAGCATATGTTTCTGAAAATCAACTGTGAAATATGTTTCGGAACAATAAATTATATAATGCTAATAACATTTGAAATATACCGTATCGCTTCTTAACAGTCAGGAAAAAATCATTGCTCTGAATTAGTGTCCTCTGAAGCAGATCAACTTGTCTCCTGC
>NW_024713829.1:0-17804 GCF_018991925.1 Homarus americanus
ATAATAAACTCACACCTTGTTCACTCATCTTCACTACACGAGTCTATAATCACACCAGTGCCTAAAACATCTCATCATTCGTCAGTGTCAACCAACAACAAGGCGACAACTGTGTATTGTCGAGGATGATGAAGACACGGCTCCACAACTAACCTATCCTAACACTACCCTGAAATATGGACGTAGGCAGCAGTAGGAGGAAGATGGTTAGGAGTTGATAATTTGTAGTTTAGTTTACGGGCAACTTGGCAGACCTGCTATTACTACTACTACTACTACTACTACTACTACTACTACTTCTTCTTCTTCTTCTTAGCTGTCACTCGGAATTGAGTATGACGATCATCCAGCTATGAGACAATGATATGAGTTATGAAAGATGTCACCTTCGTTGATGAGCTCTGAGGTGACTAGAGAGGCCGATACTGGACCGGCAGGATCGTTTACAGATGTTGCACATGTGGAGGGCTACATCTAGTGTGGGACAGGCGGCGGCAACGTCTTTCCGGCGTTGGCGCTTGTCTGCCTCTGTATGCAGTCGGGATAACTCAGAAGTATTGACACATTCTCGTGTGGTGCTCCTCCAAGCGTTACGGTGTGGAATAAAGACGGGAATACACTATTATCACTTCACGTGAGCTCATGCGAGCTCACGAGTCCTCAAAACCGTGAAATCGGCAAAGAATTCACAATTGTGTCTCGTCACCTCACGTGATTTTACAAAGTTAAGAAAAAAAAATATTCACCAGCTTAGTGATGAACACTAGAATAATAGCTAAGAGTATATTTAATATACTGTAAACGTGCTTAATAAAACAAATGAAATGTTATGTTAGTCACTTAAAGTTTATAATAAAATTTATTAAATTTTTCAGTGTCAATGTAATACCATTATTAAAAACAAAACAAAAATAATTCTGTCCCAAATTTGAAATAAATCGAACCAAATACCAATGTTAGTAGAGTAGCCTATTACTTTTAGTTTTTGTCTCCGTTTTCTTTAAATTACAAAAACATTGTTCATCACAGAAGAGTATAACGGCAAGAAGAACAAAAATTCTTCAACAGCTTTGTCTCATATGAACACCATAATAATAATAATGTATTTAATAATACTGTAAATGTGCTTATTATTACAGAATTCATTGTTTTGTTAGTCACTTAGCTTATAATTTTTTTTCAATATTAATATAATATCATTATTAACAAAAAAAATTAATCTGTTCACAATTTGAAATAGATGACACCAGTCAAATACCTATGGTTTCTGTAATTATGGGACTTCGTATTATACAGGTACAGAACTTCGTGTGTTCGAACATTTGCTATGAGTAGTTCTTCCATGTCTAGAGAAGCACTGTAAATAGAACCTTACGCTATCACGCGCCTCACAACTGTGTGATGGAACAAAATAATGTGAGAGGTAAGCTGACAGGGAGCTCGCATGATATCACATGACTCGCAGCCGTGACAGCAGTGTCTCCAAGCAATATAATAAAACACATTATTGGCCTGCACACTTCTTATGGTCACGTGAGCTTATGTGAGCTCACGTGGCGTGATAGCAATGTGTTCCCGCCTTAATTGTCTCCCAGGTGAGGAGGTCAACTTGGCCGTTTTTCAGGTTTGTTTTCAGACTATCCTTATACCTTTTCAGTTGCCCACCAGCGTTAAGTTTACTCTTCGTTAGGTGACTGTAATGTAGCTTCTTTGGCAGTTCACTGTCGTCCAAGCGGGTAACATGGCCAGTCCAATGTAGTTGTTCATGGGTAATGGTAACCTTGATGCTCGTACAGTTGGTGTCAGCGAGAATACTGGCATTTGTTTTCTTGTCTTCCCAGTGAACTCGGAGGATGAAACGTAGATTACGTAGATGAAAGTTTTCAAATTCCTTGAGGTGCCTCTTGTATGTGACCCATGTCTCACTGCCATATAGCAGGGTGGGGAGGACCACTGCTCGATATACGTGCAACTTTGTAGATAATTTCAGCTCCCTACAGATGAAGACACGGGTACGGAGTCTGCCAAAGGCTTGAGATGCATATACGGAGTCTGCCAAAGGCTTGAGATGCATATCTGATCCGATGTTGAATCTCTTTATCGTTGTCCGCGGTGGACAGGTGGGAGCCGAGATACTTAAAGAGAGTAACTGTCAGGACGAGTAGCAACTTTGAGTCTTCGTTGGTTTGGTGGTGGTTCATTTGGGTTTATATAGTGTTTCGGGTTAGGTTGGTGTTGGTCGCTGAGTTGAGTTGATAGGTGAGTGAGTGTTGCTGGCACGAGTCACACAGAAGCTGCGGTTGAGGCAGCATTGGTCGCCCTTGATAATCGTGTATGGAGGGAGAGTGTTCCCGCTGTATTTTGTCTGGCAACGTTACTAAAGAGGCATGGTATTTAAGTTGTGGACATAATGTTTTATCGAATCAAGAGGGTATGATGGTTGCTGCTGAGTATTAAGTAGATTTAACTGTGTTTTACAGTTACCGGGTGTGCTTGTAGCAGAGGTGGCTGTCCTGGAGACCGGCGTTGTGGCCTGCCTGGGAGCTGTGTCTTGTCGTGTTGTGCCGACGGTATACACCCAGTGTCATTCCAACAAATGTTAATCAACTCGGCAGTTACTAATGACGTTTAAGAGTGAGAAGAGCGAATACAACACGTCAGTCTGTGAACTAAGATTCCTACGTGTGCAAATAGAACAGCTCCAACTAACGAACGAACCAAGCGGTAGATCAGGTCTCCTTTTCGGGTAATGATTACTTGTTTGTGTAGTCAGCAAAAAAAAGCTTCTGCACCCCTTGGTCTGATGGCCTCTGCAACGATCACTGACTGAGGCCATGTTAATTTGGTATGGTTGGTATATCTGGTTGTGTGATGCATTGTATAACCAGTATGATGTATTTTTTATATCACGTATAGTTAATACAGAGAAATTAACAGGAATCACCCGCGTATTCACCGACACACTGTGAAATTCCCGCTCCCACACTCCAAATATGTCCCCTCCAATAACACTTTTGGTCAGGGAGGACACTCCTTCACACCCTACGCCGCGCTGGCCGGCTGCTACTACTACTACTACTACTTCTACTACTTTGCTGTCACTCAGAATCGAGTATGCTGATCATCCAGCTGTGATGCGGTAAAGTGATATGCGTTATTAAGGATATCACCTTCGTTGGTGAGCTTTGAGTGTGACTCGAAAGGCCGATACGGGATCGGCAGGGCCGTCCACAGCTGTTGCAGGTGTGGAGGGCTACATCCAGTGCGGGAGGGGTGGTGGCTGTGTCTTATCGGTGATGGCGCTTATCAGCCTCGGTGGGCACTTAGGCTAACTCAAAAGTATTGACACCATCTCGTGTGGTGTTCCTCCAAGCGTTATGGTGTGAAGTGATCGTCTCCCAGGTGAGGGGGTCGATTTGGCATTTTTTCAGGATTGTCTTAAGACTGTCCTTATACCTTTTCCCTTGTCCGCCAGTGTTACGTTTACCATTCGCTAGGTGACTGTAAAGTAGCTGCTTTAACAATCTACTGTCGTCCATGCAGGCAACATGGCCAGGCCAATGTAGTTGTTCATGGATAATGGCATCCTCGATGCCCCTACAGTTGGTGTCAGCGAGAATACTGGCATTTGTTCTCTTGTCTCTTCGAAGGACCTCTGCCCGATACACGTGCAGCTTTGTAGATAATTTCAGCTCCCTACAGCTTAAGATATGGGTACGGAGTATGGCAAAGGCTTTAGATGCACTTCTACTCAGATGTTGAATATTTTTATCGACATTCGCAGTGGTGGACAGGTGGGAGCCGAGATACTGAAAGTGGGTAACATTAGAGAGAGTAATACCATTAAACTGGATGGATGGTGGCGGTCTGGCAGAACCAGGGACAGGCTGAAAGAGAATCTGAGTCTTATGTGCACTTTCCTCAAGGCTGAAGTGTGCATACACATCTGCATAGGTGTTCAGGATCTCCTATAGGTCGCGTTCAGTGTGAGCGACGAGTGTGAGGTCGTCTACATACTGAAGTTCAGTGATGGAAGCGGCCGACACCTTTGTTCCTGCTTGGAATCGTTTTATGTTGAAAAGTCCCTTCATCCAGTTCTGGATGTCCACTCCACCGGCTAAATTAGTGGGTGCCAGTACACACCCTTGTTTTACCCCCGTTTGGATGGAGAATAACTCAGAATGAGTGCCAAAGGGTAGGACACTGCCGTTCGTGCCATCGTGGAGTTGCCTCACAATTGCAATGAATTTTGGTGGGCAGCCAAAACGACTGAGGATCCGCCAGAGAGCTTCCCTATTGACCGAGTCCAAGGACTTAGTAAGGTCAATGAAGGCCATGTACAAGTCATGGCGTTTTTCTCTGCACTTTTCCTGTAACTGGCGGCAGTAAAGATCATGTCAGTGGTGCCACGTGATGGTCTAAAGCCACATTGACGCGCACGCGCGCACACACACACACACACACAAAATTTTCAGCCATCGGCTGCAGCTCTATTAATAAACCGTTTATTATTATTATTATTATTTTACACACTACATCTGGCACCCACTTCTGCTGCGGCAGCTGCCCAGGTCAATGTTGGCCCATCCCACAAATCCCTCTTCCCAACCCATCCTCACCACCGCGATATCAACATAATCCCGTCAAAAGTTACAATTTCGTTTCGGAAAGAAATGAGATCAGTGTTGAACAGTGATGAACAATGTTTAAGCCAGTGAATTCAGCACGAGACAGCAAGAGCCGTGACCCACCAGTGAGGACCACACCCCTGGGAACCGACCACCATCTTCTGACTAGGCGGTGTTAATCAGTCCACTCTGGGAACAACCCTGTCTCCATGACCACGTGATGTCCTTCATGTCAACACCTACGGACGAGTTACTGCACCACGTGGCCTACGTGACCTCACACAGTATGGCAAGAGACCAGCCCGTTCCATCAACTGTAAACTATAATAATTTGTAAGTTCAATTCATGTTCCTTCTCCTTTCAGTAAATAAAGCTTTTGTTAAACAACCCACCCACCCCATGTCTTTGTATGTAATAAGTCATTTTTGTCTAATTTTTTTTCAGCCTTCGGGCTGCAGAAGCTTTTCAATAAACCGTTAATTATTATTATTATTATTATTACACACACACACACACACACACACACACACACACACACACACACACACACTTCAATCTTCCACCTCTTCCACTACATCACAATCGTGACGACTCCACGTACCACTTGCTAGATCAATGCTGCCACGTACACTAAAGAGGACGAGACTGAAGAGACTCTTTGACCTCACCTGGATAAATGAACCCCAACGGTCGGGGTTTTTAGGTGGACATCTGCCGTACGCGAGAGACTTTCAGGTACGACAGCTTAATCTCAGCTTGGGTCTGGTCTATAAAGCTTTTGTATCGTAACTTAAGATCTTTTTTTTTTCGCCTGTACGCTGGAGGGGAAACTATCGACATTATTGTAAATACCGCCATCGTTTGTATTATTCCTCTGGTTCGACGGTAAAGTATCGTAAGTCTAGGCTACTCGATGGGGTATTAGAGTATTGGTGGGGTATTGGATCATGTTTTTGTTTTTTATGCAGTTTTTCACGGTGGAGGGATTTAGAGTCCCAGGAAGCAGCGATAATAGATCTTTTTTGAAATGAGGAAATCTATTCTAAAATCAAATTGACGTCTGATGATATTTGAAGTGAGAGTTATCATAGGACTAGTGTTTTAATTTGAGATCTGGAGAATTGATAACCGCTTTGCTGGGTGTGTCAGGGGGCGCCGCAGCAGAGAGAGAGAGAGAGAGAGAGAGAGAGAGAGAGAGAGAGAGAGAGACATCGTGTTTATTGAATAGGAGGTGACACGTTAATGGTACTCCTGTGGTGATTAATATGGAGCCTCGAACCTATATTGGTAATTATTTGAAGGTGCACAGGGACTTAGTGATCATCCATCCATCCATCTATCCATCCATCCATCCATCCATCCATCCATCCATCCATCCATCCATCCATCCAGCCATCCATCTATCCATCCATCCATCCAGCCATCCATCTATCCATCTATCCATCCATCCATCCAGCCAGCCATCCATCTATCCATCCATCCAGCCATCCATCTATCCATCCATCCATCCATCCATCCATCCATCCATCCATCCACTGACAGACGGCCCCGCTAATCTCCCAAAGTCCAAAGAATTTTCCACCCACAGTCACTCCTGTAAACACACACACTTTTATGAGGACCTCCCTATATCACCCTCATTATCCCAGGTCATATTGCCTCGAGTATGAGTCCAAACTGCTCATATGAAGCTTAACCTAACGTAACATAACCTACTTTAACTTAACCTAACCTTACCTTACCTTAGCTTACCTTACCTTAGCTTAGCTTAGCTTAGCTTAGCTTAGCTTAGCTTAGCTTAGCTTAGCTTACCTTACTAACCCAACCCAACCCAACGTGTAGCTTCTGGATACATCACAAAAAGTTCTACCGCTACTTCAGAATTTTATGTCATTACTCTACAGAAAGTATTATTATGGTCTCTTGGACTTTGGTGTGTCAAGATGAGAAACTTGTTAACCTCTACTGAGAATCTTAGTATTTTTGTCATTGTGTTTCTCAAATTGCTCACTGTGCAATTTTTTAATCCTTTTACGTATTTATATATTTTTTAACCCTTTGATGACGATGATTTAACCCTTTGTTGACGATGATTTAATCCTTTGACGATGATGATTGAACCCTTTGATGACGGTGATTTAACCCTTTGATGACGATGATTTAACCCTTTGATGACGATGATTTAACCCTTTGATGACGATGATCTAACTCTTTGACGACGATGATTTAACCCTCTGACGACGATGATTTACCCCTTTGATGACGATACTTTAACCCTTTGATGACGATACTTTAACCCTTTGATGACGATACTCTACCCCTCTGATGACGATACTTTAACCCTGAGATGACGATACTTTAACCCTTTGATGACGATGACTTAACCCTTTGACGACGATGATTTAACCATTTGATGACGATGATTTAACCCTTTGACGACGATGATTTAACCCTTTGATGACGATACTTTAACCCTTTGATGACGATAATTTAACCCTTTGATGACGATACTTTAACCCTTTGATGACGATGATTTAACCCTTTGCTGACGATACCTTAACCCTGTGATGACGATACTTTAACTCTTTGACGACGATGTTTTAACCCTTTGATGACGATAATCTAACTCTTTGACGACGATGATTTAACCCTCTGACGACGATGATTTAACCCTTTGATGACGATGATTTAACCCTTTGACGACGATGATTTAACCCTTTGATGACGATACTTTAACCCTTTGATGACGATACTTTAACCCTTTGATGACGATACTTTACCCCTTTGATGACGATACTTTAACCCTTTGATGACGATACTTTACCCCTTTGATGACGATACTTTAAACCTTTGATAACGATGATTTAACTCCTCAGGACTCAAAGGGTTAACTCTTCTCGTCTCCGTGTTTACATCTTCTTTAAGTTACACTCATCCTTAAGTTTGTTTTGGTAAACCTTAAGAATTATATACTTTTTTCGTTTATTTTTTCTGACAAGTCTTGTTTTATTTACTTGTTGTTTTATACTTTCTTTGATAATTACTTAAAAATGTGACAATTATTTAACACTTTTTCTTCATTAATTATTTTTTGTTACTAATCATTTATTTTTTTGTGTATTATTTTATTACTTTTATTTATTTATTTGTTTATTTGTTTATTTCTTCATCTATTTTATATTAATTTGTTTATTTACTTGTATATTTAATTTTATTTACAGTTTGTTTATTTACGTGTTTGTTTATTCATTAATTATTTGGTCTAACCCCCCTGAGGCTCTCAGTTATCTTCTCACACAAGTCAGGTCACTGTAGCTCAACATAGGGTCAGAGGATAAGTTCACGAGTCGAAACATCACAGTGACCGGATGTTTGGGGCACAGTTACGTTAGGTTATGATAGTTTCTAACTACCCTGCCTCAAACCAAACGTTCTATAGGACCTACATTAAAACATCACGCAACCCAACCTAACCCAACCCAACCCATCCTAACCCAACCTAACCTAACCTGACCTAACCCAACAGCGTGCGCGCACGTGTGTTTGTGTAATAATAATAATAATAATAATAATAATAATAATAATAATAATAATAATAATAATAATAATAATAATAATAATAATAATAATAATAATAATAATAATAATAATTAACGGTTTATTGAGAAAGTTCTTCAGTCCAAAGGCTGAAAATATACATTAGGCAAAAATTTACGTTTTACATACAAGGACATGGGGTGAGTGGGTCGTTAAGAAAAGCTTTCATTACAGAAAAGAGAAGGAACATGAATGGAATATACAAATTATTATAGTTTACAGTTGATGGCCCGGGCTGGTCTCTTGCCATACTGTGTGAGGTCACGTAGGCCACGTGGTGCATTAACTCGTCCGGAGGTGTTGATATGAAGGACCTCACGTGCTTATGAAGACACCAGGTGGTGTGATGTTCATGTGGTGCAGTAACTCGTCCTCGGATGTTAATATGAAGGACCTCACGTGTTCATGGAGACACCAGGTGGTGTAGTGTTCACGTGGTGCAGTAACTTGTCCGTAGGTGTTAATATATGAACATAAGAAAATAAGGAGTCTGCAATAGGCCGGTTGGCCTGTGCATGGCAGCTCCTGTCGAGAGTTACTACCACTCTCTATCATCCATGAATCCATCTAGCCTCCTTTTGAAACTTTCCAGAGTTCCCGCACTTACTACAAAGTTACTAAGCTTGTTCCACTCGTCCACCACCCTATTTGTGAACCAGTTTCTTCCTATCTCCCTCCTAAACCTAAACTTATCCAACTTGAATCCGTTGCTCCGAGTCCTATCCTGCTCGGATATTATAAGAACTCTATCTATATCCCCTTTATTGATTCCTTCCACCCACTTAAATACTTCTATCATATCTTCCCGCACTCTTCGTCTTTCTAGGGAATGCAAGTTAAGTTTCTTTAACCTATCCTGATATGGAAGGTTTCTAAGTCCCGGAATCATTTTTGTCATTCTTCGCTGCACCGACTCTAGTGAATTTATATCCATTCTATAATAGGGGCACCAGAACTGAACCGCATAATCGAGGTGCGCCCTGACTAGCGCAAGATATAGTTGCAATAAGACCTTTGCTCTCTTGTTACTTACACTTCTAGATATAAAACCCAATACTCTGTTTGCCTTATTTCGAACATTAACGCACTGTTTTCTAGGCCGTAGGTCCGGGCTTACAAGTACCCCTAGGTCTCTTTCACAAGTCGACTTCTCTAGGTTGATGTTGTTAAGGCTGTATACATTATAAGTATTTGTTCTTCCAATATTAAGTACGCTGCACTTGCTGGTGTTGAATTTCATTTGCCATTTTTCAGACCACCCCTGCAGTTTATTTAGATCCTCCTGTAACGCATTTGCATCCTGCCCTGAATTAATTTGCCGCCCTATTTTGGTGTCATCCGCAAACTTGCTTATGTCACTGCTGATCCCAGTATCTAAATCGTTTATGTAGATTATGAACAAGAGTGGGCCTAGTACTGACCCCTGGGAAACCCCACTGGTTACACGGCCCCACTCAGATTTAACACCATCTACGCTGACCCTCTGCGTTCTATCGGTGAGCCATGATTTTATCCAAATTAAAACTTTCCCCTCGATACCATGAGCCTTAATTTTTCTCAGAAGCCTCTGATGCAGTACTCTGTCAAATGCTTTGCTAAAGTCTAAGTAAATAACATCGTAATTTTCGTCATTATCTACTACGTAGATTAATTTGCTTTTCTCTAGATGCGATCGGATGCTATCTGCTATAATTGATTCAAGAAATTTCCCCACTACTGACGTCAAACTGATTGGCCGGTAATTTGACGCTGATGCTCTGTCTCCCTTTTTGAATATGGGTACTACATTTGCCTGTTTCCACAACTCTGGCACAACTCCAGTGTCTAATGATTTTGTAAATAAGTTTACGAGGGGTCCGCTAATCTGTTCCCTACACTCTTTTAAGACTCGAGGGAAAATTTCATCCGGCCCTGGGGATTTTGTATTCTTTAGTTTATTTATCTTCTTAAGAACATCCTCTTTTCTGATAGTGATATTCTTTAATTTCTCTTCTTCCTTTCCTTTAAATATCAGTTCCACCTCCGGAATTTCATCGCAAATTTCTTCTGTGAAAACTGATAAGAAGTAACTGTTCAATGCTTTGCTTATTTCTGCACTGCCATTTATCACTTCTCCCCTCCCTGACTTTAAAGGCCCAACTTTGTCCTTGACCTTTGTCCTATATACCTGGACCTCACGTGGTTATGGAGACACCAGGTGGTGTGGTGTTCACGTGGTGCAGTAACTCGTCCGTAGGTGTTAATATGAAGGACCTCAGTGGTCATGGAGACACCGTGCGGTGTGGGGTTAGTGTCACAGTACCTCACTCTCTGCTAGGTGGTGTTGGGTTATCTCATAGTCAGGTGTAAAGCTGACTCTCTGTTGTTCCCAGGGTGGAGTGATTAACACCTCCTGGTCAGAAGATGGTGGTCAGTTCCCAGGGGTGCTTATCCCACTGGTGGGTCACGGCTCTCACTGGTACTGTCTTGTGCTGAATTCACTGGCTTAAACACTGTTCATCACTGTTCAACACTGATCCCACTTCTTTCCGAAACGAAATTGTCACTTTTGATGATGTTGATATCCCGGTGGTGAGGATGGGTCCGGGAGAGGGACTTGGGGAATGGCCGAACATGGCCAAGGGGGGCAGTGGGAGCAGCGCCTGATAGGTCTTGACCCTCCGGTGGTCAAAGATGTAGTGTGTATGTGCGTGTGTGTGTGTGTGTTGTAAGCAGCGTTCACCAGCTATATACTGTACCAATCACATAGCCAATTCACCAATAGATGCCAGATATTACCAGCAGTGACAAGGGAATATTGTTCACAAACGTACATAAAAAAAAAGTCATAACTTATAATACTTGATATATATAATTGAGTTTGGGTATTATAGTGAGTATAGGGATTTATGATTAGTATTATATGTACTTGTATATTAATAATGCATTGGTTAATATATAGAAACTAATAAATGTTGAGTACTTACTGTAGGCGAGGGAGTACTTGATGAATAAGAGATAAGTATTATAGTACTCTTCTCACTATTATAATACTCAAGGTGAATAAAACGAGGGTTTGTACGTTTATTTAATACTTGTCCTTGTATTTTCAGGTATGTTGGTAAGGAGTGTATGTTGAGTCCGTGAGTATTATGATATTGAGTCCATAAGTATTATAGTTGTTGAGTACGTGAGTATTATAATGTTGAGTCCGTGAGTATTATGATCTTGAGTCCGTGAGTATTATAGTTGTTGAGTACATGAGTATTATAATGTTGAGTCCGTGAGTATTATGATCTTGAGTCCGTGAGTATTATAGTTGTTGAGTACATGGGTATTATAATGTTGAGTCCGTGAGTATTATGATCTTGAGTCTGTGAGTATTATAGTTGTTGAGTACATGAGTATTATAATGTTGAGTCCTTGAGCATTATAGTAATTAATCTTAAAGTATAATGACCTTTAGAGGTGAAATAAATCTTCAAATAATCCTTGTAGTGTAACTGAAAGCGACAGCAATTTGTTTAACCTTTGCTTAAAACCTTTTATGTTATCATAGCTTCAGAGGAGAAGGATTTAAGTGGGTTTTCTGTTGTTGTTGTTTTGTTTTGTTTTTTGAGGGGGGGGGGTTGCTGATCAGTCTTTCTGTCACATTTACAAACAATTGAAAGGGTCTCAATTGTCTCTCTTATTATTGACAACTTAATATATATAACCTTTCTCACTCTTTTATTCTCCAATGTCAGTAGACAATAATATTAAAACGGGGGTCTTCTCGGATGGGTTCCACTGGTCGGGAAGGTTGTGGACCCCAGGGCCTAAACTGACGCCTCCATGGTTGCTGGAGGATCGGCATTTTTCACACTTCATTTTTCCAACATTCGCGGCCTGAGATCCAATTTTCCTTCTGTGGAACACCATCTATTAACCTCTTCCCCCGACCTCTTACTAGTATCTGAACTTCAACTGACCAAAACAACTTCACCCAAACCTTATCAAGTCTCCAACTACAACCTTTATACCTCTTTCCATTCTAAGGGAGGTGTATGAGCCTACTGCAACACACGTACACCTATAGCTCGACTCACGGATCTTGAATCTTCCCTTAATGATGTCATCTGGCTCAAAATATCTCTACCAACTATGACTATTTTTCTTTGTTTCCTATACTGTTCTCTCAACTCAACCAACTATTTGGAACTCTTTGACTATCTCACTACTTGCCATGAGTCGTTGCTATCCACACACCCCAAAATAGAGATCCTCTACCTTGGAGATTTTAATGTACGTACATCACAGAGAGTGGCTTGGCTCTGCAAAGGATGACCCAGGAGGAGTTGAGGCACTCTCTTTTCCTTACTTAATGATCTGGAACAACTAGTTAAACACCCTACACGTGTGCTAGATCGACATGATCAACTTACTAACATTCTTGATCTTTGTTTTACCTCTAACCCAACACACTATTCATACTCAATTTCTGCCCCCTTAGGGTCTTCTGATCACAAACTTATTTCTATAAAATTTAACTGGGCACGACCACCTCCCCCACCTCCCCTGTAAATGTCATCTATGGCACTATCGGAGGGCAAACTGGCAATCTTCGCGAGAATTGTACTCCGACTTTCCTTGGGATGAATGGTGCTTTTTCCCAGCATTGGTGTAGTTGTACAGGGTGGTATGAGTGCTTTTATCATATCTTCTACCAAAACTTTCACTTTACAATCATGGGTTGATCGCTCCTCTTCTCTTGCATGTAGGGAGAGAGATAGGGCGTACCAGGTTAAGAAACTATCTCCTCCACTTTCATTACTTCTAGGAAGTGTTGAAAATTTATTCTTCGGAGGGCCAAGCGGAATTATATAAAAAGAAAGACCGCTGTCCTGACTAACTCTTCTTCTAGTAAATCCTTCTGGTCCTTAACCAAAAACGTCTGTAATAACTCCTGCACTCCCTCTTTTCCTCCTCTCTTCTGACCTGATACCTCTATAGCCAACTCTCCCCCTGATAAAGCCAATCTCTTTGGCACCTTATTCTCCGCTAACTCCACCTTAGACGATTCCAACCCTATCCCTCCTACTCCTGCTCCTCCTACTGAACCTATGCACTTTCCTATAATCTCCACTCGTACGGTTACTGGTGTGTTATCCAGGTTGGATGTGAGTAAGGCGCATGGACCGGACGGAATACCCCCTCGTGTTCTGAGGGAGTGTGCTGAAATCCGGCCCCTGTACTTTCTCGCCTCTTTCGCCTTTGCTTCAAAACCCAAACTTTTCCTTCTTCTTGGAAGCATGCTTCGGTTCAGCCCATCCGGAAGAAGGGTAACCATTCCAATCCCTCCAACTATCGCCCCAACTTCATCCCTCTCTAAGATTTTCAAAACTATCTTAAACTCTCATTTTCTCCATCACCTTGAACTCATTTCTCTTTTGTCGGATCACCAGTATGGCTTTCGTCAGGCGAGATCTACTGGTGATCTGCTCTCCTACTGCACCCATCTTTGGTCATCCTCTCTTCGGGATTATGGGGAAACTTTCGTCGTGGCCCTCGACATCTCCAAAGTATTTGACAGGGTATGGCACAAGTCTTTACTTTCTAAACTTCCCTCTTATGGTTTCTCTCCCCCACTTTGTTCTCTAATCTCTAGCTTCCTTGAGAACCGATCTATGGCAGTTGTTGTCGAGGGATCGATCTCTCGCTCTTTCTCTACCAATAGTGGTGTCCCAGTGGGTTCTCTTCTTTCACTTACTCTCTTCCTTCTTTTTATCAATGACTTACTTTACGCTACGACTAATTCTGTCCATTTTTACGCTGATGATTCTACTCTTCACTCTTCTTCACATTTTTCCCTTCCACCTAATTTTCAAACTAGATGTTTCTAGGCCTGATATCATTATATGTATCAATGCGGATCTGTGCAGCATCTCCGAATGGGGAGATGGAAACTTGGTTAAATTCAATAGTAATAAAAGACAGTATTTACCAATAACACTTTCCAAATTAGACGATCTCCCACCAATCACATTTCAGGACGCAATCATTTTGCCAAATTCTAAAATAGATATGCTAGGCCTCACCATTTCCTCTAATATGTCATGGAAGCCACACATCCTCAACATTGCTAAAGCTGCCTCCCGAAAGCTGGGAATGCTGTACAGATGCCGTAGCTACTTCACTCCTGAGCAGTTGCTTCAAGTTTATAAGGGATTCATTCGTCCTAACTTGGAGTACTGCTCTCATATCTGGGGTGGCTCTTCTTCTGTCCAACTGTTAGTTGATAATCTCTCTTCCCTTTTTCTTCGCCGCATTGTTGCTTCACTCTCTCTCTTTTACAGTTACTTTAACGGGCAATGTTCGGTGGATTTGGCATCCTGTGTACCGCCGGCAAGGCTGTGGGCTAGTAACACTCGTCTTGCCCGCGGTACCCACCGTTTCTGTGTGGATATGGGCCACATCCTTCTTTCCTCACACAGCCAAACTGTGGAATGCTCTGCCTTCTTCTGTGTTTCCACACTCATACAATCTGTGTCACTTTAAAAAGCTGGTTTTCCGGCATCTTCGTAGGTGTAGAGTAATACAATTTTTGTCTCTTCTATCTTTAACTTCTTTACCCTTATTTTTTCGCCCTCTAGGCCCCGTTGTGGGTCGATGACCTGCGCCCGTGTGAGACATTCCCCGTAAAAAAAGAAAAAGGTCATCATCACCTTCAGGCTACCGAAGATCTTTAACTACAGTCGGGGTTCAGGTTTCTATCTTCGTTTCATCTCGGGGATTTCCTAGACACCTGTTTTTTCTATACAAAGGTTCTGTAGTTCCAAGCCGTAGCGGTGTGGCTTCTTGTCACAGTTCCAGGCTCACTTCTGTTGATTCTAGTTCGATGGTATTTTTCGTGTTGACTCTGCAGGTGTTTGTTTATTTGTATTGTTAAATTGAGTTTGATGTGATGGGTTATTTTGTGTTTGTGTGATTGCTCTCTCCTCTCCTCTCCTCTCCTCTCCTCTCTCTCAAAGAGTATATCCTCCTTAAAGATAATTCTAAAGATTGTTTTAAAACTTCACCTCCGCCACTACACTGACGGAAAACGGGAGTGACAAAGCTGGTAACAGGTTGGTGGGTAACGGTGAGTCATGGTGAATCATAGTGGGTCTTGGTGAGTCACAGTGGGTCATGGTGAGTCACAGTGGGTCATAATGGGTAATGGTGGGTCACAGTGGGTCATGGTGAGTCACAGTGGGTCATGGTGGGTCACAGTGGGTCATGGTGGTCACGGTGGGTCACGGTTGATCATGGTGGGTCACGGTGGGTCATGGTGGGTAACGATGGGTCATGTTGAATCATAGTGGGTCATGGTAAGTCACAGTGGGTCATAGTGGGTCATGGTGGGTCATGGTGGGTCACGGTGGGTCACGGTGGATCATGGTGGGTCACGGTGGGTCGCAGTAGGTCACGATGGGTCACGATAGGTCATGGTGGGTCACAAAACGCAGGCAAGTAAATGGAAATTATGATCAATTAATTATTCACGTTTGTAAATTATCTTAGGGAATGTAAGAGCAATTACCACCACTGTGAGGTTTGGCGGGAAGGGAGGGAATGAGGAGGAGATCATGGTGGCGTCTGTTTGTCATGTGTGTGATTTTATTTATCGGTTTTGGTTTAGTTTTAATATTATTTTTTGGATCATGAGGCTGAGTTAGTTTTTTTATTGAATATCTTATATGTCTGTCTGTCTGTCTCTGTCTGTCTGTCTTGTGCTGCAGTTTTATGGAGGAGTTTAATTGTTATTGTATTTTCGTATTAAAGTATTCTAACCTAATGTAACGTAACGTAACCTAACCTAACCTAACCTAATCAAGTATAATATATCCTAAGCTAGCCTAACAAAGCCTGATCTATCTTAATCTAAACTACCCTAACTTAATCTAACCCAACTTAACCTAACCCAACCTTCCAAATAGCATTAGAGTGTTTGATCATCAGGTGAGATAAACAGCCTGAGTGACTGATCTTCAGTGTGTGTGTGTGTGTGTGTGTGTTATTTATAAACTCACTTAAGGTAACAATATGTTCTCATTACCTGCAGGAACACTTTTGCAAGTATTATGTTTTCAGTCTGTATTTCTGTCTCTGCACCCGTCTATGCGTCTGTCTCTGCGTCCCTCTATACGTCCGTTTATGCAGCTGTCTGTGCTTCCGTTTGTGTCTCCCTCAGTGGATCTGTCTGTGCGTTCCTCGATGGGTCTGTATGTCCGTGTGGCATTTGTAAACACGGTAATACGAGAAGGACTGTTTTGGCGAGGCAAGGAACTCTATTGTAGCGAGGTAGAGAACTGTTATGGCGAAATAGGGAGCTGTAATGGCGAGGCGAGGAACTGTTGTGGTGAGGCGAGTTATTCTGTTGTGTCGAGGTAAAGAAATGGTTGTGGCGAGGCGGGAAATTTTGTTTTGGCGAGGTAAGGGACTGTTGTAGCGAGGATGGGGACTGTTATGGCGAGGCAGGGGACTGTTATGGCGAGGCGAGGATGATGCTGTGGCGAGGCGGAGGAATTTGCCAACCTGAAATTAGAACGAGTCTGACAGGTAAGACACATAACGTGTTACCTGAGACAAATATTTTTATTCTCAGATTATTAATTCAATTCCTTCAGTATCTTTATCGGTAATAACAATATAAGTCTGATTTGGCCGGAATTAGGTTTGGTTAGGTTAGGTCAGATTAGGTTAGGTTTGGATGGGTATATCTCGAGGGTGAATCCAGGGGAGTACATTTTAAGTGTATTAACCTGTACTAGTTAACCATATGACCACCTTTAGTAAATTAAGTGTATACATGTTTCAATACAATATATATATATATATATATATATATATATATATATATATATATATATATATATATATATATATATATATATATATATTTCTTTATATATAATATATATATTTATGTATACTGTACTCAGATATTTTCTCAAGGAATATTTGCCGTAACTCAAAAGGATTACATTCTTTTTTTTTTAACTCTAGCTTATTAATTCTCACAGATACACTCTCCATGAACCAAGGTTTCAAATAAACTTTGTTTGGCAATGGTTCACACAAATCTACAATATTATATTCACACAACATCTGACAAAGTTTTTAGTATAAGTATTCATCTTAAAATTACTAGTAATTGCATTAGTAAATTTATCAACAGCAGACTTCAGATACCCATCACCACGCCTAATAAGCCTTAGAGTAGAAATGACAGTCAACTCCCTAATTCTGTGTACTGTATTATGCTCGGGACATTTAGCTCCATCCTCATAATCTCTATTCTTGTCGTCTTTGGACAACCAAGCACAATCCTCATTGCTTCATTCTGAATAAGCTCTAATAGCCTAAGATCTTTTCCTGAGTAAGAAGCTAGAACTGGAGCTGAATAATCAATGATACTCCTAACTGTACTCAAGTACGTACATAGATCTTAAAACTGGTATACCAACACCATTTGCTCTATTTGACAAAACTTTCAGAGGTTTTAGCCTCGCTGTACATATATTTTTGACATAAGTAATTTGATCCTTAACATTATTATTTACACCCGCAAACATTCC
>NW_024713830.1:0-9606 GCF_018991925.1 Homarus americanus
TTTAAAATAGTGAAACGAGAATAAATATCCAACAGCAAAGCATAAGTTGGGGTGTTGTGCTGACTGATTGCTCTGTTCTCCTATTGGCTGTAATTTTATGACGTCACATCTTACTCCACCAATCACGTTTAAGTAAGGGATTACTGGACGAATGCAAAATGTACGATAAAAATATGAAGTTCTTGGGGTAAAGCTGCATGTGGAAGGGCCCCTGGGGGCGCCGTCGCCCCTGGCAGAGACCCTGCCGCCCCTGGAAAGACACCCACTGCCACTAGGAGGGCGCCACTGCTCCCAGGGACCCTGCCAAGGCCTGTGGCTCACAATAGGTCCTCCTAGGGGAGGCGGCGCCCCCCAAAAATGGATAATGGTGTCGTACATATTGCATTCTTTCAGTAATCTCTTACTTAACTGTGATTAGTGGAATAAGAGGTAACGTCATCAAATTAAAGCCAATAGGAAAACAGAGCAACCAATCAGCACAACACCCCAACTTATGCTTTGCTGTTGGATATTTATTCTCCATTTCATTGTTCAAGTTGCGATAATACTGAAAATGCTATGGGCAGTGTGTATTTTATTTAACATCATATCTCCCAGAGTTTAAAATAGTGAAACGAGAATAAATATCCAACAGCAAAGCATAAGTTGGGGTGTTGTGCTGACTGATTGCTCTGTTCTCCTATTGGCTGTAATTTTATGACGCCACATCTTACTCCACCAATCACGTTTAAGTAAGGGATTACTGGACGAATGCAAAATGTACGACAAAAATATGAAGTTCTTGGGGTAAAGCTGCATGTGGAAGGGCCCCTGGGGGCGCCGTCGCCCCTGGCAGAGATCCTGCCGCCCCTGAAAAGACACCCACTGCCACTAGGAGGGCGCCACTGCTCCCAGGGACCCTGCCAACGCCTGTGGCTCACAATAGGTCCTCCTAGGGGAGGCGGCGCCCCAAAAAAATGGATACTGGTGTCGTACATAGTGCATTCTTTCAGTAATCTCTTACTTAACTGTGATTGGTGGAATAAGAGGTAACGTCATCAAATTACAGCCAATAGGAAAACAGAGCAACCAGTCAGCACAACACCCCAACTTATGCTTTGCTGTTGGATATTTATTCTCCTTTTCATTGTTCAGGTTGCGATAATACTGAAAATGCTATGGGCAGTGTGTATTTTGTTTAACATCATATCTCCAAGAGTTTAAAATAGTGAAACGAGAATAAATATCCAACAGCAAAGCATAAGTTGGGGTGTTGTGCTGACTGATTGCTCTGTTCTCCTATTGGCTGTAATTTTATGACGTCACATCTTACTCCACCAATCACGTTTTAGTAAGGGATTACTGGGCGAATACTGAAATAATACATTTCCACTCTCTTGAAAGTTCTTGAGGTAAGCTGCATGTGGAAGGGCCCCTAGGGGCCGCAATTTGCTCCCTGGCAGAGACCCTGCACGCCCTGGAAAGACACCCACTGCCTAGGAGACCACTGCTCCCAGGGACCCTGCAAGGCCTGTGGCTCTAATAGGTCACTCCTAGGGGCCGGCGCCCCCAAAAGATGGATAATGGTGTTAGTACATATTGCATTCTTTCCAGTAATCTCTTACTTAACTGTGATTGGAATAAGAGGTAACGTCATCAAATTAAAGCCAATAGGAAAACAGAGCAACCAGTCAGCACAACACCCCAACTTATGCTTTGCTGTTGGATATTTATTCTCCATTTCATTGTTCAAGTTGCGATAATACTGAAAATGCTATGGGCAGTGTGTATTTTATTTAACATCATATTATCTCCCAGAGTTTAAAATAGTGAAACGAGAATAAATATCCAGCAGCAAAGCATAAGTTGGGGTGTTGTGCTGACTGATTGCTCTGTTCTCCTATTGGCTGTAATTTTATGACGTCACATCTTACTCCACCAATCACGTTTAAGTAAGGGATTACTGGACGAATGCAAAATGTACGACAAAAATATGAAGTTCTTGGGGTAAAGCTGCATGTGGAAGGGCCCCTGGGGGCGCCGTCGCCCCTGGCAGAGACCCTGCCGCCCCTGGAAAGACACCCACTGCCACTAGGAGGGCGCCACTGCTCCCAGGGACCCTGCCAAGGCCTGTGGCTCACAATAGGTCCTCCTAGGGGAGGCGGCGCCCCCCAAAAATGGATAATGGTGTCGTACATATTGCATTCTTTCAGTAATCTCTTACTTAACTGCGATTAGTGGAATAAGAGGTAACGTCATCAAATTAAAGCCAATAGGAAAACAGAGCAACCAGTCAGCACAACACCCCAACTTATGCTTTGCTGTTGGATATTTATTCTCCATTTCATTGTTCAAGTTGCGATAATACTGAAAATGCTATGGGCAGTGTGTATTTTATTTAACATCCTTATGTCCCAGAGTTTAAAATGGTGAAACGGAATAAATATCTCTAACGGCGAAGCATAGGATGAGATGTTAATGCTGACTGTTCTCTATTAACATGAACTGACGTCATCTACCAATCGCGTTTAAATCAGAGTTACTGGACAGGCTCTGGAATGTCTGACTCTGCAAGTTCTTGGGGTGGCATGTGGGGGCGCCGTCGCCCCTGGCAGAGATCCTGCCGCCCCTGGAAAGACACCCACTGCCACTAGGAGGGGGCCACTGCTCCCAGGGACCCTGCCAACGCCTGTGGCTCACAATAGGTCCTCCTAGGGGAGGCGGCGCCCCCAAAAAATGGATACTGGTGTCGTAAATATTGCATTCTTTCAGTAATCTCTTACTTAACTGTGATTGGTGGAATAAGAGGTAACGTCATCAAATTACAGCCAATAGGAAAACAGAGCAACCAGTCAGCACAACACCCCAACTTATGCTTTGCTGTTGGATATTTATTCTCCTTTTCATTGTTCAGGTTGCGATAATACTGAAAATGCTATGGGCAGTGTGTATTTTGTTTAACATCATATCTCCCAGAGTTTAAAATAGTGAAACGAGAATAAATATCCAACAGCAAAGCATAAGTTGGGGTGTTGTGCTGACTGATTGCTCTGTTCTCCTATTGGCTGTAATTTTATGACGTCACATCTTACTCCACCAATCACGTTTAAGTAAGGGATTACTGGACGAATGCAAAATGTACGACAAAAATATGAAGCTCTTGGGGTAAAGCTGCATGTGGAAGGGCCCCTGGGGGCGCCGTCGCCCCTGGCAGAGACCCTGCCGCCCCTGGAAAGACACCCACTGCCACTAGGAGGGCGCCACTGCTCCCAGGGACCCTGCCAAGGCCTGTGGCTCACAATAGGTCCTCCTAGGGGAGGCGGCGCCCCCAAAAAATGGATAATGGTGTCGTACATATTGCATTCTTTCAGTAATCTCTTACTTAACTGTGATTAGTGGAATAAGAAGTAACGTCATCAAATTAAAGCCAATAGGAAAACAGAGCAACCAGTCAGCACAACACCCCAACTTATGCTTTGCTGTTGGATATTTATTCTCCATTTCATTGTTCAAGTTGCGATAATACTGAAAATGCTATGGGCAGTGTGTATTTTATTTAGCATCATATCTCCCAGAGTTTAAAATAGTGAAACGAGAATAAATATCCAACAGCAAAGCATAAGTTGGGGTGTTGTGCTGACTGATTGCTCTGTTCGCCTATTGGCTGTAATTTTATGACGTCACATCTTACTCCACCAATCACGTTTAAGTAAGGGATTACTGGACGAATGCAAAATGTACGACAAAAATATGAAGTTCTTGGGGTAAAGCTGCATGTGGAAGGGCCCCTGGGGGCGCCGTCGCCCCTGGCAGAGACCCTGCCGCCCCTGGAAAGACACCCACTGCCACTAGGAGGGCGCCACTGCTCCCAGGGACCCTGCCAAGGCCTGTGGCTCACAATAGGTCCTCCTAGGGGAGGCGGCGCCCCCAAAAAATGGATAATGGTGTCGTACATATTGCATTCTTTCAGTAATCTCTTACTTAACTGTGATTAGTGGAATAAGAGGTAACGTCATCAAATTAAAGCCAATAGGAAAACAGAGCAACCAGTCAGCACAACACCCCAACTTATGCTTTGCTGTTGGATATTTATTCTCCATTTCATTGTTCAAGTTGCGATAATACTGAAAATGCTATGGGCAGTGTGTTTTTTATTTGACATCATATCTCCCAGAGTTTAAAATAGTGAAACGAGAATAAATATCCAACAGCAAAGCATAAGTTGGGGTGTTGTGCTGACTGATTGCTCTGTTCTCCTATTGGCTGTAATTTTATGACGTCACATCTTACTCCACCAATCACGCTTAAGTAAGGGATTACTGGACGAATGCAAAATGTACGACAAAAATATGAAGTTCTTGGGGTAAAGCTGCATGTGGAAGGGCCCCTGGGGGCGCCGTCGCCCCTGGCAGAGACCCTGCCGCCCCTGGAAAGACACCCACTGCCACTAGGAGGGCGCCACTGCTCCCAGGGACCCTGCCAAGGCCTGTGGCTCACAATAGGTCCTCCTAGGGGAGGCGGCGCCCCCAAAAAAGGGATAATGGTGTCGTACATATTGCATTCTTTCAGTAATCTCTTACTTAACTGTGATTAGTGGAATAAGAGGTAACGTCATCAAATTAAAGCCAATAGGAAAACAGAGCAACCAGTCAGCACAACACCCCAACTTATGCTTTGCTGTTGGATATTTATTCTCCATTTCATTGTTCAAGTTGCGATAATACTGAAAATGCTATGGGCAGTGTGTATTTTATTTAACATCATATCTCCCAGAGTTTAAAATAGCGAAACGAGAATAAATATCCAACAGCAAAGCATAAGTTGGGGTGTTGTGCTGACTGATTGCTCTGTTCTCCTATTGGCTGTAATTTTATGACGTCACATCTTACTCCACCAATCACGTTTAAGTAAGGGATTACTGGACGAATGCAAAATGTACGACAAAAATATGAAGTTCTTTGGGTAAAGCTGCATGTGGAAGGGCCCCTGGGGGCGCCGTCGCCCCTGGCAGAGACCCTGCCGCCCCTGGAAAGACACCCACTGCCACTAGGAGGGCGCCACTGCTCCCAGGGACCCTGCCAAGGCCTGTGGCTCACAATAGGTCCTCCTAGGGGAGGCGGCGCCCCAAAAAAATGGATACTGGTGTCGTACTTATTGCATTCTTTCAGTAAACTCTTACTTAACTGTGATTGGTGGAATAAGAGGTAACGTCATCAAATTACAGCCAATAGGAAAACAGAGCAACCAGTCAGCACAACACCCCAACTTATGCTTTGCTGTTGGATATTTATTCTCCATTTCATTGTTCAAGTTGCGATAATACTGAAAATGCTAAGGGCAGGTGTGTATTTCCATTTAACATCATATCTCCCAGAGTTAAAATAGTGAAACGAGAATAAATATCCAAATAAGTGTGCTACGTTAGTGTTGTGCTGACTGATTGCTCTGTTCTCCTATTGGCTAATTTTATGACGTCGATCATCACCGAATCTACTGCTATAAGGATTACTGACGAATGCAAATGACAAAAAATATTAGTTCTTGGGGTAAAGCTGCATGGATATCCCTGGGGGCGCCGTCGCCCCTGGCAGAGATCCCTGTTGCCCTGGAAAGACACACCCACGTTGACTTTCTCAAGAGGGCGCCACTGTCTCAGGGACCTCGCCAACGCCTGTGGCTCACAATAGGTCCTCCTAGGGGAGGCGGCGCCCCAAAAAAATGGATACTGGTGTCGTAAATATTGCATTCTTTCAGTAATCTCTTACTTAACTGTGATTGGTGGAATTAGAGGTAATGTCATCAAATTACAGCCAATAGGAAAACAGAGCAACCAGTCAGCACAACACCCCAACTTATGCTTTGCTGTTGGATATTTATTCTCCTTTTCATTGTTCAGGTTGCGATAATACTGAAAATGCTATGGGCAGTGTGCATTTTATTTAACATCATATCTCCCAGAGTTTA
The DNA here is from genome assembly GCF_018991925.1 of Homarus americanus. NCBI lineage: Eukaryota > Metazoa > Arthropoda > Malacostraca > Decapoda > Nephropidae > Homarus > Homarus americanus. Next base: position 5,944 of record NW_024713830.1, read on the forward strand.
AAATAGTGAAACGAGAATAAATATCCAACAGCAAAGCATAAGTTGGGGTGTTGTGCTGACTGATTGCTCTGTTCTCCTATTGGCTGTAATTTTATGACGTCACATCTTACTCCACCAATCACGTTTAAGTAAGGGATTACTGGACGAATGCAAAATGTACGACAAAAATATGAAGTTCTTGGGGTAAAGCTGCATGTGGAAGGGCCCCTGGGGGCGCCGTCGCCCCTGGCAGAGATCCTGCCGCCCCTGGAAAGGCACCCACTGCCACTAGGAGGGCGCCACTGCTCCCAGGGACCCTGCCAAGGCCTGTGGCTCACAATAGGTCCTCCTAGGGGAGGCGGCGCCCCCAAAAAATGGATAATGGTGTCGTACATATTGCATTCTTTCAGTAATATCTTACTTAACTGTGATTAGTGGAATAAGAGGTAACATCATCAAATTAAAGCCAATAGGAAAACAGAGCAACCAGTCAGCACAACACCCCAACTTATGCTTTGCTGTTGGATATTTATTCTCCTTTTCATTGTTCAGGTTGCGATAATACTGAAAATGCTATGGGCAGTGTGTATTTTATTTATCATCATATCTCCCAGAGTTTAAAATAGTGAAACGAGAATAAATATCCAACAGCAAAGCATAAGTTGGGGTGTTGTGCTGACTGATTGCTCTGTTCTCCTATTGGCTGGAATTTTATGATGTCACATCTTACCCCACCAATCACGTTTAAGTAAGAGATTACTAGACGAATGCAAAATGTACGACAAAAATATGAAGCTCTTGGGGTAAAGCTGCATGTGGAAGGGCCCCTGGGGGCGCCGTCGCCCCTGGCAGAGATCCTGCCGCCCCTGGAACGACACCCACTGCCACTAGGAGGGCGCCACTGCTCCCAGGGACCCTGCCAACGCCTGTGGCTCACAATAGGTCGTCCTAGGGGAGGCGGCGCCCCAAAAAAATGGATACTGGTGTCGTAAATATTGCATTCTTTCAGTAATCTCTTACTTAACTGTGATTGGTGGAATAAGAGGTAACGTCATCAAATTACAGCCAATAGGAAAACAGAGCAACCAGTCAGCACAACACCCCAACTTATGCTTTGCTGTTGGATATTTATTCTCCTTTTCATTGTTCAGGTTGCGATAATACTGAAAATGCTATGGGCAGTGTTTATTTTATTTAACATCATATCTCCCAGAGTTTAAAATAGTGAAACGAGAATAAATATCCAACAGCAAAGCATAAGTTGGGGTGTTGTGCTGACTGATTGCTCTGTTCTCCTATTGGCTGTAATTTTATGACGTCACATCTTACTCCACCAATCACGTTTAAGTAAGGGATTACTGGACGAATGCAAAATGTACGACAAAAATATGAAGCTCTTGGGGTAAAGCTGCATGTGGAAGGGCCCCTGGGGGCGCCGTCGCCCCTGGCAGAGATCCTGCCGCCCCTGGAAAGACACCCACTGGCACTAGGAGGGCGCCACTGCTCCCAGGGACCCTGCCAATGCCTGTGGCTCACAATAGGTCCTCCTAGGGGAGGCGGCGCCCCAAAAAAATGGATACGGGTGTCGTAAATATTGCATTCTTTCAGTAATCTCTTACTTAACTGTGATTGGTGGAATAAGAGGTAACGTCATCAAATTACAGCCAATAGGAAAACAGAGCAACCAGTCAGCACAACACCCCAACTTATGCTTTGCTGTTGGATATTTATTCTCCTTTTCATTGTTCAGGTTGCGATAATACTGAAAATGCTATGGGCAGTGTGTATTTCATTTAACATCATATCTCCCAGAGTTTAAAATAGTGAAACGAGAATAAATATCCAACAGCAAAGCATAAGTTGGGGTGTTGTGCTGACTGATTGCTCTGTTCTCCTATTGGCTGTAATTTTATGACGTCAATATTTACTCCACCAATCAGCTGCTTTGAAGTAAGGGATTACTGGACGAATGCAAAATGTACGACAAAAATATGAAGCTCTTGGGGTAAAGCTGCATGTGGAAGGGCCCCTGGGGGCGCCGTCGCCCCTGGCAGAGATCCTGCCGCCCCTGGAAAGACACCCACTGCCATTAGGAGGGCGCCACTGCTCCCAGGGACCCTGCCAACGCCTGTGGCTCACAATAGGTCCTCCTAGAGGAGGCGGCGCCCCAAAAAATGGATACTGGTGTCGTAAATATTGCATTCTTTCAGTAATCTCTTACTTAACTGTGATTGGTGGAATAAGAGGTAACGTCATCAAATTACAGCCAATAGGAAAACAGAGCAACCAGTCAGCACAACACCCCAACTTATGCTTTGCTGTTGGATATTTATTCTCCTTTTCATTGTTCAGGTTGCGATAATACTGAAAATGCTATGGGCAGTGTGTATTTTATTTAACATCATATCTCCCAGAGTTTAAAATAGTGAAACGAGAATAAATATCCAACAGCAAAGCATAAGTAGGGGTGTTGTGCTGACTGATTGCTCTGTTCTCCTATTGGCTGTAATTTTATGACGTCACATCTTACTCCACCAATCACGTTTAAGTAAGGGATTACTGGACGAATGCAAAATGTACGACAAAAATTATGAAGTTCTTGGGGTAAGCTGCATGGAAGGGGTCTCTGGGGTTGTCGCCCCGGCAGAGATCCTGCTGCCCCAAAGACACCCACTGCCACTAGGGGAGGGCGCCACGTCTCAGGGACTTGCCAACGCCTGTGGCTCTCACAATAGGTCCTCCTAGGGGAGGCGGTGGCGCCCCAAAAAATGGGATACTGGTGTCGTAATATTGCATTCTTCAGTAATCTTCATTTAACTGTGATTGGTGGAATAAGAGGTAAGCAGCTAATAAGCACAACACCCCAACTTATGCTTTGCTGTTGGATATTTATTCTCCTTTTCATTGTTCAGGTTGCGATAATACTGAAAATGCTATGGGCAGTGTGTATTTTATTTAACATCATATCTCCCAGAGTTAAAAATAGTGAAACGAGAATAAATATCCAACAGCAAAGCATAAGTTGGGGTGTTGTGCTGACTGATTGCTCTGTTCTCCTATTGGCTGTAATTTTATGACGTCACATCTTACTCCACCAATCACGTTTAAGTAAGGGATTACTGGACGAATGCAAAATGTACGAAAAAAATATGAAGTTCTTGGGGTAAAGCTGCATGTGGAAGGGCCCCTGGGGGCGCCGTCGCCCCTGGCAGAGATCCTGCTGCCCCTGGAAAGACACCCACTGCCACTAGGAGGGCGCCACTGCTCCCAGGGACCCTGCCAACGCCTGTGGCTCACAATAGGTCCTCCTAGGGGAGGCGGCGCCCCAAAAAAATGGATACTGGTGTCGTAAATATTGCATTCTTTCAGTAATCTCTTACTTAACTGTGATTGGTGGAATAAGAGGTAACGTCATCAAATTACAGCCAATTGGAAAACAGAGCAACCAGTCAGCACAACACCCCAACTTATGCTTTGCTGTTGGATATTTATTCTCCTTTTCATTGTTCAGGTTGCGATAATACTGAAAATGCTATGGGCAGTGTGTATTTTATTTAACATCATATCTCCCAGAGTTTAACATAGTGAAACGAGAATAAATATCCAACAGCAAAGCATAAGTTGGGGTGTTGTGCTGACTGATTGCTCTGTTCTCCTATTGGCTGTAATTTTATGACGTCACAT
>NW_024713831.1:0-10287 GCF_018991925.1 Homarus americanus
TACCCGACCCCATCACTTCCCCACCTACCACCGAAGCTCCCCACCCCAACACCCTACCACTCCCTACACCTCAATGATGATAAACAACGGTACTTCCACACCTGCCGGGGGAGCCACTACACACCCCGCCCACACCTAACAACACGATGATAACGATTTTGTCCTCTGAGGGATATATGGTAGGGAAGAGAGAGAGAGAGAGAGAGAGAGTTCGGGACATTCAAGAAGCAAAGTGTACGCACGTTCCTACAGACACCAGAGCCAATGGGTTAACAGCGTCAGAGTATGGAACACCTTGTAGCCTGGTAGTGGGAAGGTAAACTACAGGTAAGACAGTAAAGAGGGAATAAAGAATAACGCATAACGGGAGAGGCAGTGATTTTTTTTGTGATTCCTTTTACAACTGAATACACAGATAGGAAATGTTTGGAAGTGAGAGGAAGAGAAAAGAGTGTGTGTGTGTGTGTGTAATAATAATAATAATAATAATAATTAACGGTTTATTGAAAAAGTTCTGCAGCCCGAAGGCTGAAAATATACATTGGGCATAAATGACTTATTACATACATTGGTGGTTTAACAAAAGCCTTCATTAGAGAAAGGTAAAGGAACATACAGTGAACATACAGATTAATGAAGGTGTTGAACAGCAAAAACGTAGTGTAGTAACTCCCTCCCAGATGGTGTTAGGAGGGACCTCACGTGGTGTAGTAGTTCCCTCACAGATGGTGTTATGAGGGGCCTCACGTGGTGTAGTAATTCTCACAGATGGTGTTATGAGGGGCTCTCACGTGGTGTAGTAATTCTCACAGATGGTGTTATGAGGGGCTCTCATGTGGTGTAGTAATTTCACAGAGATGGTATTATGAGGAGCCTGACGTGGTGTAGTAATTCCCTCACATATGGTATTATGAGGAGCCTGACGTGGTGTAGTAATTCCCTCACAGATGGTATTATGAGGAGCCTGACGTGGTGTAGTAATTCCCTCACAGATGGCGTTATGAGGGCTTGACGTGGTGTAGTAACTCTCTCACAGATGGTGTTATGAGGGACCTGAGGTGGTGTAGTAACTCTCTCACAGATGGTGTTATGAGGGACCTGAGGTGGTGTAGTAACTCTCTCACAGATGGTGTTATGAGGGCTTGACGTGGTGTAGTAACTCTCTCACAGATGGTGTTATGAGGGCTTGACGTGGTGTAGTAACTCTCTCACAGATGGTGTTATGAGGCTTGACGTGGTGTAGTAGCTCTCTACAGATGGTGTTATGAGGGACCTGACGTAGTGTAGTAATTCCCTCACAGATGGTGTTATGAGGGAACTCACATGGTGTAGTAATTCCCTCACAGATGGTGTTATGAGGGACCTCACGTGGTGTAGTAATTCCCCCACAGATGGTATTATGAGGGACCTCACGTGGTGTAGTAATTCCCTCACAGATGGTATTATGAGGGACCTCACGTGGTGTAGTAATTCCCTCACAGATGGTATTATGAGGGACCTCACGTGGTGTAGTAATTCCCTCACAGATGGTATTATGAGAGCCTGACGTGGTGTAGTAATTCCCTCACAGATGGTGTTATGAGGGGCCTGACGTGGTGGCCAGTAATTCCCTCACAGATGGTGTTATGAGGAGCCTAACGTGGTGTAGTAACTCCCTCACAGATGGTGTTATGAGGGACCTGACGTGGTGTAGTAATTCCCTCACAGATGGTGTTATGAGGAGCCTGACGTGGTGTAGTAATTCCCTCACAGATGGTGTTATGAGGGGCCTGACGTGGTGTAATAATTCTCTCACAGATGGTATTATGAGGAGCCTGACGTGGTGTAGTAATTCCCTCACAGATGGTGTTATGAGGGGCCTGACGTGGTGTAGTAATTCCCTCACAGATAAGAACATAAGAAAATAAGGAGTCTGCAATAGGCCGGTTGGCCTGTGCATGGCAGCTCCTGTCGAGAGTTACTACCACTCTCTATCATCCAGTAATCTATCTAGCCTCCCTTTAAAACCTTCCAGCGTTCCAGCACTGACTACAAAGTTGCTAAGCTTGTTCCACTCGTCCACCACCCTATTTGTGAACCAGTTCCTTCCTATCTCCCTCCTAAGCCTAAACTTATCCAACTTAAATCCGTTGCTCCGAGTCCTATCCTGCTCGGATATTATAAGAACTTTATCTATATCTCCTTTATTAATTTCTTTCACCCACTTAAATACTTCTATCATATCTCCCCGCACTCTTCGTCTTTCTAGGGAATGCAAGTTTAGTTTCTTTAATCTATCGTGATATGGAAGGTTACTAAGTCCCGAAATCATTTTCGTCATTCTTCGCTGCACCGACTCCAGTGAATTGATTTCCATTCTATAATAAGGGCACCAGAACTGAACAGCATAATCGAGGTGCGGCCTGACTAGTGCAAGATATAGTTGCAATAAGATCTCTGCACTCTTATTACTTAAACTTCTGGATATAAAACCTAATACTCTGTTTACCTTATTTCGAACAATAACGCACTGTTTTCTAGGCCGTAGGTCCGAGTGACAGCAAAGTAGTTGTGGGGGATGGGGGGGATTGGAAGTTTTGGAGGTATTATTTGAGAGGGATGGGGGGGGTTTAGCGTTGGTAAATGAAGGGGAAATTTGAACGAAAGTAGGAGGGTAAAGGTATCCGGCCTCAACCAGATATGCTTCATTTTAAAATTCTTGATCTTTTGTACCACTAATTTAAGTTCTAGCTCGTAGTCACTTGACTATTTTCTAGATCATGTTTTGTCATTGCAGTAGCCAGTGTTTCAAGGAATTGGTGATGACCTCTGGCCAGGTTCTTTATAGAGCAGGCTGAGTATCGTATCTTCTGCTTTAATAAAGGTGGGAGGAAGGGGCAGAAAGGGGTTGGAGAAGCCAAAGATAGTGTCCGTTAGTCACTCTTTTTGTTTAATATTTATTATAAAATATTTAAAAAAACGCCAAGAAAGGGAGTCAGTTTTTTTTAAAGATAAAACGGTATTCATGTCACATGGGCCGAGGGAATGAAATAAACTGACAAGTTTTCTTATTACACCCCCTGACTCTCCGAGACGCCTATGGATGATGGTCAGCATTCTGGAGGGTCCAGGTCCTCTGCTCTTAGATTTATGACTTCGTGAAGGCATCTCTGGCACGCTCTCAAACCTTAGTGATAAACGGTTTGGGTCAAGCGGTGCAGTTCATCTTCTCCGCCCAACTCTTCCTAAATCTTTCTATAAAAATACCATAATAAATTTGTCTACTGTTTTCTTACTTAACTATGCTGATGTTTCGAAACTTATAAAAATATTATGACAAATTAAGCACTAATAAATTGTACTGTACTTCCTTTTGGTGCTCATCCACAATATGGCAAATTATTTTGTCAGTAGTTAACATTATGTTATCATTAAGCCAACCAGTCTACCTCAACTGCTGTTTAACATTAGAGGTAGATCCTCCATATGTATGTATAAGGCATGTACCACACCTCACGTACCACTTACCGTGCACAGGCGGACCAAGGGGGGAACTGGGAGTCCGTACCCCCAACTTTATCAGAAAATTACAAAACTTTTTTTAATGCAGTATTGTACTCGGGCACTTTTGTATAGTAAAAAGTAATTACTATTGACCTGAGAATATCTCCTAATATCAGGAGCTCATGGCTACAAAATGGTCTCAAAATGCCCATGATATTGGTGAGATTTAACCCAAACCCCCATCTGGGTGGGCTCACTGTGCTCGCCGTGTTCCCCCACCCGCAACTTCTTGGTCCCCACCCCCCTCTTGATATTCCTCAATACGCCCTGCCACGAGTGTGAATCTTACAACTGCTAACTGTTAACTTGTATCCAGGAAGAGTCTGATGATAACGCTTACTGCAGAACATGTTGGTAAGAGACTGATTGATGTTACTACTCAAGATAATGTTTAATACGACCACATAAACAAGAACCCTGCCACTAACACCATCGTTACTACTAACACCAGCGGTACTACTGACACCAACGTACTACTAACACCAGCGGTACTACTAACAGCAGCGGTACTACTAACACCAGCGGTACTACTAACACCAGCGGTACTACTGACACCAGCGGTACTACTAACACCAGCGGTACTACTAACACCAGCGGTACTAATAACACCAGCGGTACTACTAACACCAGCGGTACTATAAGCACCAGCGGTACTACACTAACACCAGTGGTGCTACTAACACCAGCAGTACTACTGACTGGCGGTACTACTAACACCAGCGGTACTACTGACACAAGCGGTACTACTGACACAAGCGGTACTACTGACACAAGCGGTACTACTGACACGAGCGGTACTACTAAAACCAGCGATACTACTAACACCAGCGGTATTACTAACACAAGCTGTACTAATGACGCAAGCGGTACTACTAACACCAGCGGTACAACTAACACCAGCGGTACTACTAACACCAGCGGTACTACTAACACCAGCATTAGCATTCGGCATTAGGTAAAGTGTTGAAGGTGGCACTTGTTAAGTGTGAGGTAAGGTGATGAAGGTGGCACTTGTTAAGTGTGAGGTAAGGTGATGAAGGTGGCACTTGTTAAGTGTGAGGTAAGGTCTTTTCAGAAAAAAAATTAAAATTGCTAAAGCTCACCCAGCATTAAAAAAAAACCCTGGGGACAAAAGTCATTTCAAGAATTTCCGCCCCATATAAGTCCTTCCAGTAAGATACTGGAGAAGCTAGCATGTAGATGACTAAATTCCTTCTGCAATGCCACTAACATCTTGACAGACTTCCAGTTTGGATTTAGAGCTAGAAGGTCGACTGAGAGTGCTCTGCTTACCTTTCATGACAGTCAGTTCACAGTCGGTATATTCTTGGACCTCTCTAAAGCCTTCGATACTGTCGACCATACCATCCCCCTTTCAAAGCTTGAACATTACGGCGATAGGGGCCTGTCCCACAATTGGTTTACCTCATATCTCTCCAACAGGATGCAGTATGTCTGCTATAATAATCACCAATCTGACTCCTCGTCAATCTTGTATGGCGTACCCCAGAGCTCCATTTTCGGTCCAATTCTGTTTATGTTGTACATAAACGACATAGTCCACGCCAGCACACTCATAAAATACAACTTATTTGCAGACGATAGTAATCTCTATTCCAGCAACTCAGACCTCCATTCCTTGATGGGAACTATGAGCACTGAATTGACTAAAGTCAGGACCTGGGTTATACGTAATAAACTGACCTTAAACATTGAGAAAACCCACTACACGATCTTTCAGAGAAGAAAAAACTTACCCCAGACTTGGACCCCCTGTACCTTGGTAATACCCTCCTCAAACGCGAAGAAAGTACTAAATTCCTCGGAGTTATTGTTGATGAGAAACCTAACTGGAGAAACCACATACAAGCCATTTACAGTAAAGTCAATAAAGAGTGCGGTATCATGTATCACACTCGACAGTCACTCACTCTCATAGCAATGAAAGAAATCTATCATGATCTTGTTTACCAACACCTGATACACTGTCACACACTATAGGGGGCCTCTGGGTCTTCAAAAATACAATCCCTGGCTACTGCACAAAGGGAGAGTTGTACGGACGCTTTTCTACTTGAAGAAAACAGATCACACAAACGAAAAATTTGCTTAATTGAAAATGTTAAAATTCGATGATATAAACACCCACTGCTGTGCCCACTGTTTACAAATCTATCAATCACTTGCTTGACAATAATTATTTCTAGTTTTGGAATAATCAGAGACACAACTTAGGGCACCCAGAGCTACTAAGACCACCCCCATGCGCTCCTCTCAGTCCCAGACCTCCATAAAATATCATGGTGTGAAGGTGTGGAACAACTTATCCCCACCCATCCGAGCAAAGACTACGCTCCCTTCCTTTAAATCATCTCTTAAAAAATATCTATTGTCTAGGTAATAATATTTATTGTAATACCTACTATATATACAGTACCCACCCGCTTTTATTGTACCATAAAAACCATTTTATCGGAAATTATCGTGAAAATAGATCAGAAATTACCATAGCAATAAATATATTTACCAACTAGACATAATCCTGACAGCTCTGTGCTCTTTTTCAACCTTAATACTGTGCAACCCATGTTGTACTGCTTCCCTATTATACTTATGTTTTTCCAATTGTACTGTAATTTATGTATATGCTTATAATATACATAAAAATTAATAAGTAAAAATGATAAGCAAAAAAAATAAATACTTATTGAAGTGATAACCGTGGTAACATTATGAGATGTTCTTATTACCACCATGCTATTGTACTATTCCAGATGATACTAAATGTTACATAATACTTCCTTGAGACAAATGTATTGTATATATCAGGTGCCTAAAAGAGAGCTCAGGTACTCAACTGGCTCATGCATGTTAATATTGCTATTATTATTCACTCTGTATCTGTGGTTTTTCTGGCTAAATAAAGAGCTTCAATTCAATTCAATTCGTTGTGTGAGGTGTGAGGTAAGGTGGTGAAGGTGGTACTTGGTGTGTGTGAGGTAAGGTGGTGAAGGTGGTACTTGTTGTGTGTGAGGTAAGGTGATGAAGGTGGTTCTTGTTGTGTGTGAGGTAAGGTGGTGAAGGTGGCACTTGTTGTGTGTGAGGTAAGGTGGTGAAGGTGGCACTTGTTGTGTGTGAGGTAAGGTGGTGAAGGTGGAACTTGTTCGGGGGTTGGACGATTTTTAGCGAATGTTCATCTACCGACGAGAAATTCTTCCCCTAACCTTCTTAATGTTGCCTCGTATACAGTGCGTCTATTTGTCTGGTCCGTGTCTGATAAAAGTGTGAAGATAAAGGAAGGACAGAGAGAGATGATAAATATTTTGGACACAAATATAGAAGTAACAGTGGTAAAAGTTGTTGAAAATATACGATCATAGTAAGATACTCAATGTAAATTTTTATTGTGTAAATTTTATTTCCAAATTTCCACCCAGAAACGTGGTAAATTTAATTGCAGTCTGGTTGAACACTCAACTCTTTTTACAGGTATGATTGTGAAGCGTTTTTCTCTTTTTATGGTGTAATAACAATAAAATAATAATATAAACTGTTTATTAATAGAGTTGCAGCCGTTGGCTGAAAATAAACAAATTTACATGTGATTTAGACATAAAAATATACGTTCAATATATTTACAGGGCTGTACAGTACATAAAAGAGGAGCTGTTTATTATGTGTGTGTGTGTGTGTGTGTGTGTGTGGTGTGTGTGTGTGTGTGTGTGTGTGTGTGTGTGTGTGTGTGTGTGTGTGTGTGTGTGTGTGTGTGTGTGTGTGTGTGTGTGTGTGTGTGTGTGTGTGTGTGTGTGTGTGTGTGTGTGTGTGTGTGTGTGTGTGTGTGTGTGTGTGTGTGTGTGTGTGTGTGTGTGTGTGTGTGTGTGTGTGTGTGTGTGTGTGTGTGTGTGTGTGTGTGTGTGTGTGTGTGTGTGTGTGTGTGTGTGTGTGTGTGTGTGTGTGTGTGTGTGTGTGTGTGTGTGTGTGTGTGTGTGTGTGTGTGTGTGTGTGTGTGTGTGTGTGTGTGTGTGTGTGTGTGTGTGTGTGTGTGTGTGTGTGTGTGTGTGTGTGTGTGTGTGTGTGTGTGTGTGTGTGTGTGTGTGTGTGTGTGTGTGTGTGTGTGTGTGTGTGTGTGTGTGTGTGTGTGTGTGTGTGTGTGTGTGTGTGTGTGTGTGTGTGTGTGTGTGTGTGTGTGTGTGTGTGTGTGTGTGTGTGTGTGTGTGTGTGTGTGTGTGTGTGTGTGTGTGTGTGTGTGTGTGTGTGTGTGTGTGTGTGTGTGTGTGTGTGTGTGTGTGTGTGTGTGTGTGTGTGTGTGTGTGTGTGTGTGTGTGTGTGTGTGTGTGTGTGTGTGTGTGTGTGTGTGTGTGTGTGTGTGTGTGTGTGTGTGTGTGTGTGTGTGTGTGTGTGTGTGTGTGTGTGTGTGTGTGTGTGTGTGTGTGTGTGTGTGTGTGTGTGTGTGTGTGGTGTGTGTGTGTGTGTGTGTGTGTGTGTGTGTGTGTGGTGTTCGTTACACCACAACGTTTGGCTTCTTTACGTGTCCTGTGTTGAAAGTGATTCTAGTTATTATTTTATATCTTCTTGGTGATCATACATTATGTCGCCTGGGAAGATATTGGAGGCATAATGTGTTGTCTAATGGTAGACCCTGCTGCCATATGGCATCACGACAATTGTGACCAAGTCCCAGGTTGCTGATCTGACTTTTTGCCTCTTTACACACAATTGCAGGGTCCCAGTTGTTTCTCTTTCTTTGACAACACAACATACTGTACATATATCGTTTCTCACTATCTTTTGTATAACTTTATGGTTCTTTAATAATATTATTGTTATCAGTGTTATTATTATTATTGTTATTATTATTTATTTTTTAATTTTGTATTTATTATATATTTTATTTACTTTGAACTAATTATTATTATTATTGTAATTATTATTACGTTTTCGCGTCCCCGGGCCTTGATGTGGTTCAGTGACCTGTGTTCGGGTGGGCTAATCCCTGTAAAAAAAATGTCGTCATCAGAGGTGGTGGTGTTGCCTCACGGTGTCTGGGTATGAGTACGTAAGTGGCCTTTAGTTGATCTCTATGCAGTACAGTACAGTACAGTATGACCAACTCTAGTCGCCAGACAACAGCCTGTATTTCTACGTCTGCGACCACACCTTGCATGTTACTCTTGGAAGTTGGTAGAGACTTCTGTTAGAACGGTAGAAGAAACTGATGTGAAATTTCCTTATGGAAGGAAGTCTAGAGCTGTACACATCACTAAATGTTTGCTCATTATTTATTCATAAATGACTGCAAGAAATTCTTAATATAAATTCGTTCGGTTGTGTGTTTGATGTGTCTGGTATAACAGATCTTGACGACTTAAAGCTCACCATCATTATTATTTACTTAATCTTTACCGTCGTTTAATTCTATCCAAATTGTTTCTGAATTCCGCTCAGTTTTTATTTCTTTATTTATTTCACACTTCAGATTATCCCTAACATAGATTGCTACTCAACCTCCTTTCCTGGTCTGCCTATCGGTATGGAACAATTTGTAACCAGCAATTTGGTATTCGACCGGTAACTCACGTGAGTCAAGGTCGATCCATGTTTCAGTGAATGCTATTATATCGATTTTTTCGGTACATACCAAGGCCCTAATATCATCCATTTTGTTTCTCATACTTCTACTGTTCGCGTAGTAGACATTTAAGTTAGTCGTGTTCTGAGTCCTCCCTTTACCGCGTTTAGTTTTAAACTCCCTGTTTAATTTAGTTTTGTCATCATTCCTAACACTATTTCCATGTAATCTTTTACTTTGTTTACCGGCTCCCACTGCAGTTTCCCCCACCCCCGTGCCCATATGTTCCCCTAGCAGTTTAAAGACTTTGATATCCTTTGAACTGCCCCCTCTAGAGACCCAGCCAGGGTTGCCACCCCATCCCGAGACAGGTGCACCCCATCCCCAGCATAAAGGTCCCTTCTGCCGTAGAAGTTGTCCCAGTTGTCAATGAATGGGACAGATATTGACTTGCAATATCTGTCAAGACGGTCGTTGACATCAACCGCCCTTGACAACCATTCACTGCCAACTCTCCTTCTAGGCAGGACACCGCATATGACAGGGATCCCTCCCTTAGACCTAATACGATCTATAGCTGCCTTGAACTTATCAAGAAGCTCCTCTCTCCTACACCGGCCAATATCATTGGCTCCTGCACTGAGGCAGATAATGGGTTTGCTCCCATTACCAGACAAGATATTGTCCATCCTGTCAATTATATCCCCCACCCCAGCTCCTGGCAAACACATCCTCATCCTATTTTTGTTTTTACCACAAAAGGCCCTGTCCATGTACCTTACCTGTGAGTCACCAACAATTAAAGTTTTTATACCTTCCTTGTCAGCCCTGTCCCTGACTGTACTAACGTCCAATTCGTCTATCAAGGGACTGAACGAGTTGGTACACTTAGCTGTTGTTGTCGTTGTTGACGTATCTTTGGTGTCTTTCTTCACCACCAGCTTCGTCTTCCCACTCCTCACAACCTTCCACTCGCTTGAGTTTTCGTCAGACACTGGCTTTCCCTGTCCCGCCTCCCATTTTAACCTCGCCAGCTCTTCCTTTAATTTTAGGTTCTCCAACGTGGCCCTCTCAATTTCTTCCTTGCCCCTCGCCAATTCTTCCATGGACCACTCCAGTTTAGTCAACAAACTCGCACACCCAAGACCACACAAAGCACTGGCAATATCTGATAA
>NW_024713832.1:0-10650 GCF_018991925.1 Homarus americanus
CACCACCGACTCTCCCAGGTACACCCCTGACACTCTCAGGTACACCTCTGACACTCCCAGGTACACCTCTGACACTCCCAGGTACACCTCCAACACTCCCAGGTACACCTCCGGCACTCCCAGGCACACTTCTGATACTCCCAGGTATACATCTGACACCCCGAAGTACACCACTGACAATCCCAGGTACACCGCTGACACTGCCAGATACACCTCAGACACTGCCAGGTACACCTCCGATACTCCCAGGTACACCTCCGACACTCTCAGGTACACCACTGATATTCCCAGGTTACACCTCAGACACTCCCAGGTACACCTGAGACACTCCCAGGTACACCTCAGACACTCCCAGGTTCACCTCAGCCACTCCCAGGTACACCTCAGACACTACCAGGTGCACCTCTGACACTGCCAGGTACACCTCAGACACTACCAGGAACACCTCAGACACTGCCAGGTACACCTCACACAATCTCAGGAACACCTCAGACACTCCCAGGTACACCTCTGACACTCCCAGGTACCCCTCAGACACTCCCAGGTACACCGCTGACACTCCCACGTACACACTCTGACACTCCCAGGTACACCTCTGACACTCCCTGGTACTCCTCTGACACTCCCAGGAACACCTCAGACACTCCCAGGTACACCTCTCACACTCCCAGGTACACCAATGACACCCTCAGGTACACCTTTGACACTCCCAGGTACACCTCAGACTCTTCCAGGTACACCTTTGACACTCCCAGGTACACCTCATACACTCCCAGGTACACCTCAGACACTCCCAGGTACACCTCTGACACTCTTAGGTATACCGCTGACACTCCCAGGTACACCCCTGACACTCCCAGGTACACCTCTGACACTCCCAGGTACACCCTTGACAATGTCTGTAGGACAGCGAGGGAGTCGGGACACCATTATGCACGTCAATCCAGGCCTGACACGACCTGTTGCCAAAGGTGACATGTGCATAGAGTGAACCCAGGGCTGGGGCCATCTGAATCCTATCTTACGCAAAGCAGGAGGTCCTCGGGAGGCGGTCCTAGATCAGCAGAGGCCCCAAAGCATCACCGGAAATGCTGAGGACCGATGACACCTTAGCATCGCGCCGGTGTCGGGCAACATCTGAAGACAGGATGACACCGCCGTAGGTCACGGTATTTGTGATGCTGGGGGCTTTGGTCCTGGGATGCGAGGAGTACACCCTCCTAAAATGGGTCGGGCTTTGTCCCGGGTCGTCGTGCCTCTGATTTGGCGACTGTGGGCGGCCCTCTCTGGTAGAAGGGCGCTGAAGCTTCCATTGACGCTGTTCCTTGGGTTTGTTGGAAGGGCAACACTTGTCATAGTGGCCCAGACGGCCGCACACATTGCACTGGACGCGTTTGGCTGGGCACCGTACTGTGAGTGACCAGTGGCCCTTACGGTCACAACTGTTGCAGGTAGACTGAGCAGCTGGACATACCTGTGTTCCGTGCTGCTTACCACAGTTGTTGCAAAATGAACCGGGCGTGGACGTGGTGGGCGAAGGCGTAGGAGCAGACTTCTTGTCCTTCTTGTACCAGGAAACAGCGCGTACAGCTGTAGGGGGAGCACGGATGGCAGAGGTGGCACACCTGGCAGCCTCATGGGAGCGACATATCGTCAACACATCCTGAAGAGAAGAGGAAGAGTCGAGGGAGGTGAGGCGTTGGACAAGTTCCTCGTCCTTAACACCCATCAGGATCACCTGCTTCAACTGGGTCTCCTCGCACTGCTGGTGGTGGCCTAGACATATATCTACCTCTTCTGAGGCTCTCTTAAGTCGTACATAAAAGGCGTCAAAAGACTCACCCTCCATCTGTCTGCAGCTAAACAATTCCCTCCTGCGCAGAACTTCATTCTGCTGTCCTTTGATGTGCCGTTGTAGAACGTCCAGTACCTCCTCTACAGACAGCGAAGAGGTTGGGGGTACCTGCAACGTATGTTCTAAGACACGCTGAACTTCCAAGGACAGGCACATACGCAGCTGGATGAGTTGTTTCGGCTGTGACAAACTCTGGAGATCCACCATTGTAGCATAATCAGTCCACCGTCGCCGCCATTCACGAAAAGTCTGGAAATTCACATCAGGCTTCAAGATGGGCGGTGTTTGAGCTGCTGCTTTAGGTGGGGCTGGGGGGCGTGAAGGAAGCATGGATGAGGTATCTGAACCAGTCAGTACCGAGGCAGTGTTAGAGCCAGGGGCTTGGTTAACAGTGAGGCGAGATATCAAGGCTTCAAACCGTGCACTGTCTTCCATTCTCCGTTGGTGGTCTCGTTCTGCCTCTGCTTGCCTTCTGTGCTCATCCGCCAAACGTCTGTGAGCTTCATCCTCGCGTCTCTCATCTCTCATAAACTTCATTAAGGCAATTATCTCTGGAGATAACGCTGAATGTTGAGGTGAAGGGCTGCGCGATGTTGTGGGAGCTGGAGCGTCGTGGCCGGCCTGGTCATCCATCTCTGCGGGACTATCATCCGCTTGACTCATCCAGGCGCTGGGTCCACGGCTACGTAAGGCATGAGACATAACTACTTCATCTGTGTACTGTGTCTTAAATCGGTGTTGACCGGTCAGCCCGTCGTATCAACAAGATTTCAGACAAAAAAATTAATTAAATACACAGATAAGTAGGTTATATATATAAAATATATATAATGGAGCCGCCGGTCAGCAAGTGTTAGTGCATGTATGTGTGTGTGTGTGCCTTGGGCAGCGTCTCGCTGGGAGGGAGAGGAGGGAGAAGCGGGCGACTCGCGGTCAGTCCAGTTCCCCTCAGGACGCGGTCAGAGAAGGGTGCACTGAACTCTACTCCCCACAAATGCCCAGAACATGCCGTATACCTTGGGAATCCGTTCGAACAAGGTCACACATGAATGGCACGAAACACACAATGCACTAAACACTTCACAGAAAATCACTGTCACTGACACTGCTCAAAGTTGCGAAATTCTTCGAGGGATGACGCAGGGTTGACCCAAGGCGGGGATCCATCAGCCGGCTTTCCACAAACTTGCACTAATCACTCGTAATAATCCAGTAAAACTACGCACTGCGCCATGTTAGATGTTCTGGGTAATAAGTTCTATATACAGGAGAGAACACAAACACCTGTATAGTTTTGTAGGTTCGGTTTACTGGATAAGAGTATGTACACAGAGGGGGGGGTAGCACTCCTCAGCTAGGCTCCTTGTCAACTGCTATAGACGACGTATGGCAAGTGATGCATTAGCAGCTTCCATACGTCGCCAGGCACATTAATTAAGCATGTGGGATATGGTAATAACATTGCCACACGCTGCTAGCTAGGCTGAATAAATGTAAATGGAGCACATACATAATATATACATAATACATAATCCAGCATACATAATATACATACACCAAATTGCCCTCAGACACTCCCAGGTACACAGCTGACACTGCCAGATACACCTCAGACACTCCCAGGTACACTTCCGATACTCCCAGGTACACCTGAGACACTCTCAGGTACACCTCAGGCACTCCCAGGTACAACTCAGACACTCCCAGGTACACGTCAGACACTAACAGGTGCACCTCTGACACTGCCAGGTACACCTCAGACACTCCCAGGAACACCTCAGACACTGCCAGGTACACCTCAGACAATCTCAGGAACACCTCAGACACTCCTAGGTAAACATCTGACACTCCCAGGTACACCTCTGACACTCCCAGGTACACCTCTGACACTCCCAGGAATACCTCAGACACTCCCAGGTACACCGCTGACACTCCCACGTAAACACTCTGACACTCCCACGTACACACTCTGACACTCCCAGGTACACCTCTGACACTCCCTGGTACTCCTCTGACACTCCCAGGAACACCTCAGACACTCCCAGGTACACCTCTGACACTCCCAGGTACACCAATGACACCCTCAGGTACACCTTTGACACTCCCAGGTCCACCTCAGACACTTCCAGGTACACCTTTGACACTCCCAGGTACACCTCATACACTCCCAGGTACACCTCAGACACTCCCAGGTACACCTCTGACACTGTGAAGGCCTGAGGACTTTGGGATAGAAATCCCTTACCAGGCTAATCAGGATCTTAATAAAGGAAAGTCAAGGACCATGGTTTTCCGAGGAATAACAAACAACCGTTAGAGATTGGCATCTCTTTACTATAAAAATATAACACAAAACTCTGACACCACTCAACAAACATCAAATAATTACGGGAGTCAAACAATTAATTGGAGTCAACAATCGATAGAATCAAACAAATAATAGAATCGAACAAAAAAGGGGAGTCAGCAATTAATGGAATCAAACAATGAACAAATATTTCCTACGGCAGTGGCCCTGGGGGAAGGTTCTGGAACGCGGTGATGCACACTCAGGGCAGGGAAGCGTCCACTTCGCTCCACACTCAGCAACGTCTTGAAAAGGCAGGAGAACACCGGGGCACCGACGGAATGTGATGAACTGATGGTCGTGGTATGCGGTAGTGGTAGATGACCAGAGAGTTGGCAGTTGATAGGTGAAGGTCTGGGAACACAGCCCACGAGTCCAGGACCTATGATGAGATCACAGCCAGAATTTGACGGACAGCAGGGTAGCTAGATACTGACGGTATGGCGGCTGGGTTGAATCTCCTCGTGGCGGAGATAGTCGCTGCCGTTATCACCTCCGTCCAACCACCCCAAGGGTCGTCTGCACCAGCAAACGAGCGAGTTAGCAGCGGTAACTAGCCGGAGGATCGTTTCCGCCCTTACACTGCTCCCCCAACAAAAATCTACTGTAAGGTAGATTAAAACTTAAGATTAGTACACAAAGCATAATCATCTTACAACAAATGCTTAAATACACATTGCACAATAAAGAAGGGTCATAGAAAACAATAGGTGGAAACTTGATGTCCAAAACGTAATGCCGTATCAAGGAACTGCACGTGGGGTCCACTTCAGTCCAAGTTTAAGTTTGGGCCTATTTCCTGTCGTAGAGGATTCTTCTATCTCGTCAGGTGTTGGCAGCAACTGGCAACCGAGATCAACAGGCTCTGGCGTCCGAACTTCACAGGAACTCTTGCAGGGTAGTGCCTCGACTAACTCCAGCTTGGGGACGTCGTCAAGGACACGAGCAATGTGGGTCCTGCAATTATATTGCTTTAACAAATTAGCTTGATGTAATTTAGGCTTCTTAGAGGAAGGAGGTGAGAATCGTCCAACAAAATCTATGGCTACCCGAGAAGATGGTTCTGCAACGACGGGTAAGGGTTCAAGTGGAACAGGACGGACTCTACCCTTGGCGGACATACGTGGACACTGATCACAATTCCTACAAAAAGCTCTAATATCCGCTCCCATACCTGGCCAGTAAAACTGATCAGCAACCTTCCTATAAGTTTTCCTACGAGAACAGTGACTTACAAGAGGGCTCTTGTGAGCTACAGAGAGAATGTTACTACGACAAACAGCAGGGACAACAAGTAAAAACCGACCTACTTTAGCTGGTCGCTTGGATGAAACACAAGACCTGTGTAACACCCCATTAATAGAAACAAACTTATAAACCGACCCATCTCTCACCTGATCCTCCTCCCCGGAAGTCACCTTCTCCCTTACCCGCTTCAGAGTGGCACACGAGTCTTGAAGCTTGGCGAACTCCTTGGGCATCACAGTCAGTGGCAACAAATTCGGCAGAATCAGGGGATGCGGTCTTTTCACCTTCGCCGTCCGTGGCCCTACAGCTTGGACCTTGGCGGCAGGCGTGGCGGCGTGAGAGGGTGGCGAGGCGACCTCGGCAGGTGGCGAGTCGTCGTCCTCAGCAGGTGGCGTGGGGACTGGTGCTGGTGGCGAGGAGACTGGTGCTGGTGGCGAGGAGAGTTTTAACGTTTCCGGGTCGTTAGGGTCACGAACACCGGGAACATTACCAATGAGGGCACTTGCACATTTAATGGGAGCTCTTACCACATTAGACCAACCAGTGAAATAGGGGCAACGCAGGTAGCACCTAACAACAGGGAACTGGTCAACACGACCTAAATAATCGGCGACACTAACCTTCGGGCAGCTGGAGATGTCAGCGTCAGGCAGGGCTTCTTCAGAGACAATAATGCACGAGCAACCAGTGTCCCTGATGAAAGTAGATGCCCTAGACCCATTGATTGTTCCACTGACACAATAACGGTGGCAGCTCCTGTCCTCCAAACAGAATCCGACCTTGTTGCTGGGTTGATGAGTGTCAACAGTCTTGAAGGCGAGGGGATTCCTGGGACAGCGAGAACGAAAGTGCCCTTCTTCTCCGCAGCTGTGACACCGCACGGCTGGTGAACTACTCTTGTGTAATCCTGGGGATGGTTCCTCGGAGGACGGAGGCTTCGCAATCTTCACTACAGGAGGGGAAGACCTGGGGTAGGCGTTGCGAGCAGACGCCCAGTTGTCGGCAAGATGCACAGCTTCTCCAAGCGTCGCTGGCTGGTGTTCTTTGATGAAAATTCTCAAGTCTGGAGGTAGAGAAGACAAAAACTGATCTAATATCATGAAATTAGAGAGAGACTCAAAGGTTTCTTCAACCCCTGATGTCTCCAGCCATTGTTGAAATAAACGACCCAGGTGAATCGAAAACTGCTGGTACGTTTCTCCCTCTCTAATCTTCGTTCTGCGAAAATCAGCACGATAACCGTCAGAAGTCTTGCAAAATCCTCGCAAGAGAGCTTGCTTCAACAAGAAGTAATCTCGGGTGATGTCGGCAGACAGGGATGTGTAAATTTCTACCGGCTTACCACTCAGTAGGCTACCCAACCTTACAGCATAGCTATCTGGGGCTACACCAAGCAGCTCAGCTACCCGCTCAAACCTAACAAGGTAGGAGGCGATGTCTTCTCCTTCACGGTACACAGGCAAGCTGGGTTTTACCACATTGTCTTGTATATGGCCAGAGGATGCTGGTCTACTTGAAGCATTAATCCTAGCCAGTTCTAGGTCCTTTTCTGCCTGCAACTTAGCTAATTCGAACTCTCTTTCTTTCTCACGTTCCTCCAACTCTCTTTCTCTCTGGCGTTCCTCCAACTCTCTCTCTTTCTGGCGTTCCTCTCTCTCTTTCTCTTTCTGACGTTCCTCTCTCTCTTTCTGACGTGCCTCTCTCTCTCTCTGACGTTCCTCTCTCTCGGCATTCTGTTGGGTGACCACATACTGACCAATGTCATTACCTGTCAGACCCAGGGCCACCGCTTGATCTTTCCACACCTCAAAAGCAGACATAATGATCCGAAAGGCCAAGAACAAAGGAAAAAACAAACACTTACCCCGCAAATAGCCAAAGGTAACTCACCTAGTGGCTCAATCAGACCAGTAAATGATTTGATCCGACTGGAGGGAACCTCGTTCCGCACCCAGCCCAGCTGAATCACCTCAGGGTAACGAAACCGCACCAGGTGAAACAACAACATATATGCTATGACAGCATCCACAGTGCACCCCAACCAACACTAATTAACTTCCCACGTACAAGGGAGAGCAACAAAATTAGCACACAGAAGCAAGGGATAACCACTGAACAACACTTGCTTCCGGGCCACAGACAGCAAGGTGGCGCGCTCACGGCGACTTACAACAACACCGGAACGAATGTTAAACCTCAGAAACCAAAGGTCAGAGACAATCCTGGCAAGGTCGCCACTTGTAAAGGCCTAAGGACTTAGGGATAGAAATCCCTTACCAGGCTAATCAGGATCTTAATAAAGGAAAGTCAAGGACCATGGTTTTCCGAGGAATAACAAACAACCGTTAGAGATTGGCATCTCTTTACTATAAAAATATAACACAAAACTCTGACACCACTCAACAAACATCAAATAATTACGGGAGTCAAACAATTAATTGGAGTCAACAATCGATAGAATCAAACAAATAATAGAATCGAACAAAAAAGGGGAGTCAGCAATTAATGGAATCAAACAATGAACAAATATTTCCTACGGCAGTGGCCCTGGGGGAAGGTTCTGGAACGCGGTGATGCACACTCAGGGCAGGGAAGCGTCCACTTCGCTCCACACTCAGCAACGTCTTGAAAAGGCAGGAGAACACTGGGGCACCGACGGAATGTGATGAACTGATGGTCGTGGTATGCGGTAGTGGTAGATGACCAGAGAGTTGGCAGTTGATAGGTGAAGGTCTGGGAACACAGCCCACGAGTCCAGGACCTATGATGAGATCACAGCCAGAATTTGACGGACAGCAGGGTAGCTAGATACTGACGGTATGGCGGCTGGGTTGAATCTGCCCGCGGCAGAGATAGTTGCTGCCGTTATCACCTCCGTCCAACCACCCCAAGTGTCGTCTGCACCAGCAAACGAGCGAGTTAGCAGCGGTAACTAGCCGGAGGATCGTTGCCCTTACACCCATGTACACCTCTGACACTCCCAGGTACACCTCAGACACTCTAAGGTACACCCCAGACACTCCCAGGTACACCTCTGACACTCCCAGGTACACCTCTGACGCTCCCAGGTACACCTCTGACACACCCAGGTACACCAATGACACTTGCACTGACACTCCCTGGCACATCTCTGACACTCCCCAGGCACACCCCTGGGACACCCCAGGTACACCTCTGATACTCCCAGGTATACATCTGACACTCCGAAGTACACCACTGACAATCCCAGGTACACCGCTGACACTGCCAGATACACCTCAGACACTCCCAGGTACACCTCCGATACTCCTAGGTACACCTCCGACACTCTCAGGTACACCACTGACATTCCCAGGTTACACCTCAGACACTCCCAGGTACACCTGAGACACTCCCAGGTACACCTCAGACACTCCCAGGTTCACCTCAGACACTCCCAGGTACACCTCAGACACTACCAGGTGCACCTCTGACACTGCCAGGTACACCTCAGACACTCCCAGGAACACCTCAGGCACTGCCAGGTACACCTCAGATAATCTCAGGACCACCTCAGACACTCCTAGGTAAACCTCTGACACTCCCAGGTACACCTCTGACACTCCCAGGTACACCTCTGACACTCCCAGGTATACCTCAAACACTCCCAGGTACACCGCTGACACTCCCACGTAAACACTCTGACACTCCCAGGTACACCTCTGACACTCCCTGGTACTCCTCTGACACTCCCAGGAACACCTCAGACACTCCCAGGTACACCACTGACACCCCCAGGTACACCTCTGACACTCCTAGGTACACCAATGACACCCTCAGGTACACCTTTGACACTCCCAGGTACACCTCAGACACTTCCAGGTACACCTTTGACACCCCTGGGTAGTGTACACCTCAGACACTCCCAGGTACACCTCAGACACTACCAGGTGCACCTCTGACAATGCCAGGTACACCTCAGACACTGCCAGGAACACCTCAGACACTGCCAGGTACACCTCTGACACTCCCTGGTACTCCTCTGACACTCCCAGGAACACCTCAGACACTCCCAGGTACACCTCTGACACTCCCAGGTACACCAATGACACCCTCAGGTACACCTTTGACACTCCCAGGTACACCTCAGACACTTCCAGGTACACCTTTGACACTCCCAGGTACACCTCATACACTCCCAGGTACACCTCAGACACTCCTAGGTACACCTCTGACACTCTTAGGTATACCGCTGACACTCCCAGGTACACCCCTGACACTTCCAGGTACACCTCTGACACCCCAGGCACAATTCCTTGACACCCCAGGCACACCCTGACACTCCTTAGGTACACCACTGACAAGCTCCCAGGCACACCAATGACACTCCCCAGGCACTCCACTGACACTCCCTGGTACATCTCTGACACTCCCAGGTACACCCCAGACACCCCAGGCACACCTCCGACACTCCCAGGTACACCCCTGACACTCACAGGTGGGCACAATCTCTGACTCTCCCAGGCACACTCTGACAATCCCAGGTACACCTCCGACACTCCCCAGGTACACCACTGACGCTCCCAGGTACACCAATGACACTCCCAGGTACACTTCCGGCACTCCCAGGTACACCTCTGACACTCCCAGGTACACCTCAGACACTCCCAGGTACACCTCTGATACTCCCAGGTATATAACTGACACTCCCAGGTACACCACTGACACTCCCAGGTACACCGCTGACACTGCCAGATACACCTCAGACACTCCCAGGTACACCTCCGATACTCCCAGGTACACCTCAGACACTCCCAGGTTATACCTCAGACACTCCCAGGTACACCTCAGAGACTCCCAGGTACACCTCAGACACTCCCAGGTACACCTCAGACACTCCCAGGTAAACCTGAGACACTACCAGGTGCACCTCTGACACTGCCAGGTACACCTCAGACACTGCCAGGAACACCTCAGACACTGCCAGGTACACCTCAGACACTCTCAGGAACACCTCAGACACTCCTAGGTACACCTCTGATACTCCCAGGTACACCTCTGACAATCCCAGGTACACCTCTGACACTCCCAGGTACCCCTCAGACACTCCCAGGTACACCGCTGACACTCCCACGTACACACTCTGACACTCCCAGGTACACCTCTGACAGTCCCTGGTACTCCTCTGACACTCCCAGGAACACCTCAGACACTCCCAGGTACACCTCTGACACTCCGAGGT